>NC_133773.1:74812985-74855063 GCF_003597395.2 Chelonoidis abingdonii
CTTTTGAAAAGCATGTCGCAGCCACTTGAACGCTGGGATAGCTGCCCATAATGCACCACTCCCAACAGCGCTGCAAATGTGGCCATGACAGTGCGCTAGTAGCTGTCAGTGTGGCCACACTGCAGCGCTTTCCCTACTCAGCTGTACGAAGACAGGTTTAACTCCCAGCGCTGTACAGCTGCAAGTGTAGCCAAACCCTTAGTCCAACTGCAGCCTTCTGGACATGACTGGGTTTACTTTTCAAGAAAGTGAAGGGCCAAGCATAGCAGAGGGAGTTCAGGCTCTTCACAGCACTAACAGTGCACCTCTGTCCTGACTTCCAACACTGCCCGCTATTCTAATCCAGCACTTCCATGAAACAGAGACTATTGAACATGTTACTCAGAGGGTGTTGGAGAAGAGCATCCAACTTGCATTCATGTGTAAATTAGGCCAGGATCTGAGCTGTGTCTCAGCTTGGTTTTTAGCAGCAGAATATTGAAGGGTAGAGAGACAACATTTGTTTACATTTCTTTTAGCTTGATACAAAGATTCCAATCCCTCTCTAGATTCAAAGAGTTGCTCTACTCTGATAATCAGCCTAGACAAATACTGCATCTTTTCATTCAACAGATTTGTATTTATTTGTATTTGTATTTTTGTATGTATTCCTACTTGTATTTGCTCTACAGTCAAATAGGATTTAGTTGCTTTTTGGTCTTAACATTATAGACCCAACTCAGCTAAGAAACTATGAGCTGGATTCTAGGCTTTCTTGTGTAGCTGGAGTAGGGAGACCAGATATCCTGATTTTATAGGGACAGTGCTGATTTTTGGGTCTTTTTCTTATATAGGTTCCTATTATTCCCCACGCCATCCCGATTTTTCACATTTGCTGTCTGGTCACCCTAAGCTGAGAATTGAATGCATAACCTGAATACTGTGGGAGAAATGGGGATACAATTTGACCTTTAGAATATTTATAATGTATGATGATGACGATCAAAGAAAAATCCCGTTTTGACTCCCAGATCTCAGGTTGAGGTTGCAGGATTGATAGCAGGCGGGCGGAGGAGGGGAAGTCTTTTGTAAACTAAGCATGCTTGATATGGAAATCACTTAAACATGTAACCCTGCCACGCCATTTTTTTACAGTCATTTTTCAGAGAAGGACCACATGTTAAAACACAAAACATTGTTGGACACACATACTGCTTTACCATGTTCTTGATTCAATTAATTTTCATAGACAGTTACATTGATATTTCCACCCTGCTGCTCTTCCAATCCTTCATCTATTTTGACAAATTATCTGCACAAAACGTCAAAGATAACTGCCTAAGAAAATCAGTTTCTGGAGACTTAAGCCCATTTAGAAAAAACACAAACATTATAGGGTTAAAACTGACATTATTAGTTTAATGCTACTCATCATGGGCACCTCATTATTCTGGTCTTTTACACAAACTTACATGCTTATGCTAACATAATGTGTAAAGAAATTTGGTTTATATATTTTGCTATGGGTACTGTGGCAGGATGATGACTCAGCAGCACGGTCACTCCTGCTGGTTGTCCAGGTAATTAGCTCTTTTCCAACTCCGGAACACCTACTGGCTGATAGCTTGCCTGCCACTGGCCCCATGTCCCTCCCAGATTCCTGTCCCTTTGTCCAGGGGTTCTGCCAACCACAGTACCTCCTCTGTCTGGGTCTCCCCTCCCAGGGGAATCCCCACGCCTTATCCCCACCTCGCCTCAGTAGCTACTGCCAGCCATCGTCTAGCCCCTGCTCCCTGGGGCAGACTGCAGTCTGTAAACCACTCATCATTAGCAAGAGGGGTTGGACCAGCCGCCTCTGCCTATCTCTAGGCTGCAACTCTGCAGCCCTAGTACATTTTGTAGGCCTTTAACTAGGCCTGCAGCCTGGGGTTTTGCTAGGCTGGAGCTCCCCAGTTCCCGCTGCCCTTCCCCAGCACTGCTCCACCCTAAGTACCCACCTCAGCTTCCCAGGCAGCCAGATCCTTCTGTTTCAAGAGGCTAGAGAGAGAGAGTGTGTATTTTTTCTCCCCAGACTCTGGCCCTCAGCCCTCTTATAGGGCCAGCCATGGCCTGATTGGGGCATGGCCCCACCTGTGGCTGCTTTCCCCCAATCAGCCTAGCCTTTCCCCCCATCCCAGCCCTCTCCTAGGGCTGTTTTAAGCCCTTCAGGGCATGAGCAGGGTGACAACCCCACTACAGGTATGCTTAGTTAAAATAAAAGCAAATGCTTATTTATCTTTGTTACAGATGTGAAATTCAATGAACTATTTTTCTGGTTTACATGAAATTTTGCATGCACCTTTATCTTAATGAGTAGCCCAACTTAATTATTCTTTTAATTTCTAAAATGTGCTCATTAGACCTCAGGGACCATGTCTAATATTTAAAAGATTGGCTAGTGAAAATAATACAATGTGCCAAATAATAATAAATTCCCCTTTCCTTCAAATAAGGTAAACATCAAGCCATCTTTGCCTAAGGTTAGATTTTGGACTCAAGGATCGTATATGTTTGTAGGACAGTGTTTATTCTAAATCAGTTTTCTCAGCACTAAACAGTACATAAGTGAATCCTGCTTAAATGAGTTTATAGTCTAAGGAGGACAGGTGTGGACACATTCTACCCTGGTTAACAAGAAGGGCAGTCTCAAAGTAGTACAAGTTTTTTTTTTTTTTCCATTGACTATATAATTTAAGCGTTTCATAGAAGAAACAAGAGTTAAAGGTGATGACAGTGCATGGTACTACACCTAAATAAATATGGGACCTGATTTTCAGAGTTGGCCTCTGTTTTTCTAGGCCCAATGTAACTAGTTGTGCCATGTTTTGTATCTGTTATAAATTGCAGGCACAAATAGATATTTAACTATTGAACTATTTGTGTTTGTAAGTCTAGGGTGACCAGATGTCCCGATTTTATAGGGATAGTCCTGCTTTTTGGGTCTTTTTCTTAAATAGGCTCCTATTACTCTCCACTCCCATCCTGATTTTTCACACTTGCTGTTTGGTCACTCTACTGTAAGTCAGGTACATAAGTCTGCTATATGTTGTGCAAAATTGCCCCTGCAGCAAGAGGAGTTAGACCAAATCCTGAGTGAAAAGTAGGCCCTTATAACAGCGTGCAACTCAAAAACAATGTATTTTGTAGCTCCATTAAAAGTATGACTAACTTTTTAAAGAAATTCTTATGCTGTGTCCTAAACTCTGTCAGACTCTGTCGCTAGACTGCTAAAGATAGCAGATTCCAAAGGCCAAGGACGTCAGCTGAAAATACCCTGTTGCTGATCCTGGAGAGTTGGCTCACACTTCCAGGTATGGGTATCAAGAATGCCTTACTGGCTCTCAACTGCCACAGGACACAAGGCAAGAGGTCTCAGGTAAATTGGTCCCAGGTCTTTTAAAATTTCAAAGATAACTACAGCTTGAATTGCAGAACTGAACTGGCAGCCTGTTCAGACTATAAAGCAGAAGGGTGTGGAAGGGCCTTAATCAGCTAATGGCCTGCAAAGCCATCCTTAACAGTTTGTTATAATAATGCATAGAGAGGAGTCTGACATGGATAACTGTGACAAGTTCAGCATCATTCAGGAAAGGTCATAATCTCTTGATCAACTGTAGACAGAATAGTGGACTAGAATTGTCATGCAGTGCCAGTGCCCTCATTTTATTTATTTTATAACCTGTCCGGTATGTCTAGTATTCAAACGTTTACCCATTGTTTCTCTTGCACTGAAGTGTGTCCTCTTTAAATGCTCTTTCTATTTTCACAGATACTAATTTACATAAAACTCATAATCAAAGAGCTTCCTTCAAAAAAAGGTTTGTCCTGGAGGAACGGCTATTTTCAGACTGAAGACTGTCCAAGATCATGGAGACTACAGCTTTGTCAATACAGCACTCTCCTGTGTGGAGATAAGGGAAGAGATGGTAGTGGCTTGGTGGAGCTTTTATGCAGCGCAATATATGGAATATATTCTGACTCACCAGCTACTGCTATGAACTCTTTCCTTATGCTGCTAAACCAGTACTGTTGAGGTATCCATGAAGGTGGAAAGTTGCCTAGCTGATGAAGAGTTGCTGGAGAGAGAGAGAGAGAGAGAGAACAGGTATATGGGGGTGTGTGTGAGTGTGCATTTTACAAAATACAGATACTCAAGTTTTCTCTACCATCACCAAGTGCAGATAAAATTGCATTGACACCTATCCAGCCAGTGAAATCTGCTGAACAAATGTCACACAGATGAGCTGAAGAACAGTTACCAGTAAGTAACTTTTCTTTCTGTGATAGTGTTTCCTGCCTTATTAAAAGGCACCAATGTCAATCACACTAAGCTCCAATAGGTGCAATCTATCAAGCCTATTCAGTTTCAAGTTCCAACCGGGATAAAATCTCCTGAAAATATTTGAAGCAAACTGCCCACCTTTACATAGGTCTTTTTGATAAAACACTCCATTGATGGCATTTGACATGACATTGGTGAAAGAAGTTAAGATGGGAAAACAATTTCAGTGTCACAAAAATAGCTTTAGTTTTCTGTATGACTGGAAAATAGACAGTTTGAGGGGAAGATCCCCTGATGAGTAAGGAATCATTGCTAAAGTTAACAGTGAAGTTCCTAAATTTTTGTTTTGCCAGGCAATTTGGCACTGCATATTCTTTGGAATAGTTAGATCCACAGGGAGATTTTTTTTTTTTTTTAATTCTCTGCCTCAATGGCCAAGACAAACAGAGCTATGTTTCTTGAGAATATTCATACTGCTGTAAGTTCCATGCAAGCAGCTGCTGTCAGAAATGAGCACTAGTGTTATGGGTAGGCAATAGAAATAAGGAAAAGTGTGAGTGAATGAAACTAAAAATGTAGTTCAATATCTTTTCCTTTAAATCCATTCCTTGGCCTTTCATATTTGGAAACAAATGTGTAAGCTATATATGTACTGAACTTTAAATGTACACATATTTATAGTTGTCAAGAATTCTATAGCGTCTCTAGCTGCTTCATTTTGAAAATGAAAAATAATTCATTGTAAATGGGTGTCTGTCTTTTTATGGTCCTTTACAATCATACAGGAGGTATATCCTATATTAACAGACTAATCAATTAAGTTCAAAGTGCAATAATAGTTTTATTACTCTGCAGATAATATATTTAGATATCTTCACAATGGGTGTACAGTTCAAGAGTTAAAAGTAACTCTGTTAGCAATACCATTCAAAATACAAAATTCCCTTCACATCATTTAGCAGTCATCTGTCAAACTTCCCTAGTCCAAAATACCTTCAAAAGGCTGAGCTGATGACATTTACTGTTCAAATTTGCGACTTGTTAGATGCAGCCATAGGAAAACATTAAACAACATCTGCTAAATTGGGGTATCACTTGATATATGACATGTGTGAGTTTTAGAATTAAAGAAGTTTGAAGAAGCATTTATCAAAATTAAAAAAACAAAACAAAAAACAAAAAAACTGACTTTTTTTCCCCAAACAGTCAGAACATTGTGAACCATGGTAAGGACAGCAGCTATTCCACTGAGGATGAATTCAATGAATTACCTCTTTGTAAAACCCATCAATACCATGTTTCTTTCCAGGAATTGGGTTTTCATGAAGACCCATTTAGTTTCCCTGAAGACAGCAGCTCATTGTGAAAACACTTCTCTTCACATCCACCAGTTTTTGCAATAATGTTGAATGCATGTAAATAGTGGGCAAAAGTGGAAAACTTACCATGAACTGTGGTAACATCCAACTTTATAAAGAAGAGTAACATTAAAAAGGATTGTGTTTTTTCTTTAGCTAAATAAATTAAACTGGATTTATCTCCTCACATCTGTCCTGCAACGCATCATTTGCTCAAAGTGAATGTCAACCTCCCCAAAGTGCCTCCTGTACATGCCATTCATCTTATGTAATTTATCTAGCTTTGCATCCTATAACAAGCATGAAGGGGAACAAATAAATGAGGATAATTGCAGGAGCAAGACATACCTTTCTCTTTTGCTTCTCTCTGTCTTTCTCACTTTCTTGGCAGTTGTATCTTTTTAAATGTACAAGTTGAGAGTTGGAGCTAAAGGAGATGAGAGGGAGGGCTGAAGGGAGGTGCTGTACAAATACCCCTTTGTCTGCCCTGGCTCCTGTCTGCGAGTGACAGTCTTTTTTATCCAGCCAGGGACCAGGGGGTGGGCTTCGAGGACTACCTCTCTCAGCTAACTCCAACCCAGACAAGAAAGAAATGAACAGCTCCTTTCCAACTGGAAACAACTAGTCCATACAGGATTCAAAGAGAGGAAGCCTCCTCAGGGAGTAAAATACCTGCAGGAAAAAAAATACTTCTTGGAAAGTGTTTTTCCTCTCTGTGATAGTGAAGTATGATTGGAAAAGTAAGTAAGTGAGAGCGAGCGAGACAGAGAGAAAGAATGTGTAGAGAGGTGGGGTGAGCGAAGCTGCCAAGATCATCTGGATTGGTAGGAGAGCGTAGTTTGGTGAACGAATGCATTGTCCTAGCATATTTTCTAGTTGCCCTTCTCTTGTTTCTCTCGTGTCATAAAAATTCCCTCTGGGAGAAGTTTCATAAACAGCACTGATGATGAGGCAGGAATACCCAGCAATGGAAACCTATGCAATGTTCACATGAAATAGCTTGGGTCATCCTTTGACTTCAGAGTTCTGTTTGTTCTGTAATTGAACTGACTGAGAACTGTGGTAATTATTTTAACTGGATTTTTGGTAATAGATGCACTGCCACACCTTCATTGTATTGAGTTTGTTACTGGCAAAACATTTAATCACATTGTAATGATGAAACAACTACTTAGTTAGCCAATATTTCAGAAAAGCATATTGTGGAATAGTGCAATGGTGCCCTTAAAACCCTTTAATTGAGGTATTCAGATGGGTAGTTAATGGAAAGAGGTTTACATAAAATTTACGTTATCATCTAATAATAACTAATTTAGGGAATAGATTGTTTAGCTTTAAGTGAAGACTCCTGTATTCTAGTCCCAGATCAGCTACTATGGACATCTTGGCTCTTTTTTGTGGTTTCATCAAATCGTGTCACTGTAATTTCTGTCTCCTAGCTGTTTGACGCTGGCTGGGTTTCAGCTTAGAGTAGATAAGATGGAATTGATGCTTACAAGGCAGACATGAGTGTGCCTTCTGCCAAAGGTTTCTAACCCACCTTAGCCATTTCATGTTTTAGTCTTTGAGCCATTTTAGCTCTATTATTATTTTTTAGCTTTAGGTGTCAGTGGGTTTTCTTCATCTACTACTAGCCCAGAGGTTACAACATTTCTTTTATTTTCTGATGTGGAGCTCACAACAGTGATCCATGCCACTAAACTAGATTATTGTAATGCACTCTATTTGAGGCTACCCTCCCAGAGCTCTGCTAGTGTCAGCAAATGTAGCATGCACCAACCTGTTTCTTTTTAATGCAGTGAGATGTTATGGACCTGACTCTCCCTTACATTGCTATAAATCAACAGGAACACCACTAAAGTCACTGGAATTATATAGCAGTAATACTGCATTGAGAAGAGAATAAGATCTTGTTTGTGCACGTAATGCCATTGTTGCACACTGACTGCCTAGTCACTTCTATGTGCAGTTGGAGTAATTTTGTTATGAATGGTTTCATTTTGAAAGAGAGCACCTCGTTTTCTGATGTGCTGTCACAAGAAATAAAAATGTAATGGGGTCTTTTTGCTCCATTTCTGGGGTTCAGTTCTCTTGTGCTGGTAGCAGTATGTTCTTGAAGGAGGGTCCAAGCTTCTGGAACATATTCCCTTACCTTCACGTCATTTGATTGTTTGCAGTTGCCTGATGATTTTCTATTGAAAAACTTGGAACTGAGCATGGCTAAACAATTGAGACTTGCATTGCATCACTGGCTAAACAGGGTGGCATGACTGCTGCCCCCCAATCCAAATGGGCCATCATCCCCCGCCTAAATGGATATTATCCCTGATGACCAATTTCTATTCCAAATCCATAAAGCTTACTTTCAATATAAATATCATATTCCTTAAATTTTACTTGTGTGTACAACTCACAAAGATTATGCATCTTGGCAAGTTACGAGGTTTCTGGAGATACCTTACATGTTACATGTTATTTATGGATAAATATCCTGTAAGACCTGTTTGGTGCCGGGAATTTGTCTGGTCTGAGGTGAGCGAGCTTTGCCAAGAACAGGGGGCTCTTTGCCAAGAAGTGTCTGGTTCACAATAGGATTATGAATGGGAAAGAGAAAAGAAAGTTGTAGCATAGCTGATAAGTTTTGCGTAGCTCCATGTGTGACATTGCCTGTCATTAAGAAATGATCACTTATTACTCTTCACGCTGCCTCAGAGCAGTGGGGTGGGAGGTGGGCAAAGCTCAGCCTGCAGCAGCTTAGGGGACTGAGGAAAGCAGGGACTCTGGAGAACCTGGAAAGGGCAATAGAGAGCAGCTTATGGGAGTGAGTCAGGGCAGATTGGCGGGGGAGGGGGGAAGGGAGGTGGAGCTCGGGGCCTTTGTTTGGGGAGGAGCAGTAGAACAGGCAGTTAAACAGAGAGTGAGATGGTTGGAGTGAGGGGCAGAGAGTCTGGCACATTGGGAGGATTGTTGGGGGAAGAGTGAGGCATGGAACAGGCATCCCATGTCTTTCCCTACTTCTCATTCCCCAATTTATCCACAGATCTCCAGCTCACCCCTTCTTGAGCCTCTACTTCCACATTGTCCTTGTCTCATTCCTCCATCCTCCCACTGGCTGCCCCTTTTGTTCCTCTGTTTGCCCACCCCACAGTCTGTCCCTCTCCTTTTTCAACCCCTATGCTCTTCCAGTTCCTCAGGTGAATCACAATTGGAAGCAGCTAGCTCTTTCTTTCTCATGCTGCCAGTGCTAGATTGGCTGGGTGCCAGCAGAGAGAATATTATGAGCAGAGGAGAGATAGTGCCTTCTGTCCTCAGTGCTGTCACCTTGTATCAGGAAGGACTAATTATAGTGAAAATTCTACTTTGTTCCTGCATCCGTGCGGGATGTGCAAAGATCCAGCTGGGCTGCATGTATGCATGACAGGCCTGCCAAATGCATTCCTTTCATGTCTGATGCATGCTTCTTGGTTGTCCTGTTCTAGTTTTGTGGATTACAGTAAATTGTGTAATGTGCTCAGATTCCACTGTGAATGACCTAGTTCTATAACTATTTTGTGACTACTCAATGTTCTGTATTTCTAAAATAAACCACACACCCTCACCCTTATTCTGAAATACATATCTATTCAAATCTCACCTATCACATTCTGGCCTCCAACACAGACATGAACTCTCCCCAACTCTCTCAACGGTCCCTTCCGGCCTTGGGATCTAAACACTTCAGCTACTGACACACTTACAGTGAGAAATACTAAGAGAAACACCTCTTATATTCCATCTCTAGAAAGGATACCATTGATCTACCATTCCACTACATGCCAGGCACTTCCCACTACCTTATCCGTCTCTTCAGAGCATAAAGAGTTTATATGGCCCTTGCACGTTGGAGGGTGTAATCACCGTAGCCTATTGTAATTGAATCTAAGATACTACAAGTAAATCTAATTACCTGAAACTTTAGAGTGGGGATTCATTTATGTAAAACTCAAGGTACTTGAATTTTGTACCGATCCAGTGAAATATTTGGGTATTCAGTGCTTATCTCTGATCGCAATGTTGGGTGCCCCAGACATTAAGTGCCACCACCATTTTAAGCAGATGTCAATTAGACCTGCTCTGAGCAGGTTAGATGACATAGTGTTTAAAATGGTGGCTGCAGCCCAGGGGTCACTTGTTAAGAGTTGTGTGATTCAGAAACAAGAACAACGTTCAGTCTTACAGACCTATGAACAATTGCATATTCTTATGCTGATTTTTAACTATTTATATACACAGTAATATATCTTCCTTTTATATAAAACTCTTGTAACATCTCTCTTCCTATAAGGTAATTTGAAATTGCTAGGCAACTTCACTGATCTTTCACTTAATGTGGTTTTTCTTTTGAGTCCCTTACTCTGCTGATGTTTGTCCTCAGGACATTTTTGTGCTTGTATGTTTTCTAGCATCATCTTTGCCAGTTCCTGAGGGTCTGTAATAAGTTGACTCATTTTACAGTCATTGGCAATTTCTACTGTAGTCCCTATATTGGCATCCAGAGGGGGGAATCTTTCGAGTTTTCTCTTGAAAACAGCTGATCCTAGGTGGCTGTTAAGAAATGAGAGTAGACAGATGGTAGAGTTGTCCTTATACTTCTACTGTGTATGATTTTGATGCTACCCTTTGTGTACTTGTCCCTGTCCTCCATCTTTTGTCTCTGTCATTAGATGCTGGTTGTAATCTAACTTGCTATTCTCTCTGGAGTTCAGGGAATTCTTCCATGCCTCTTTCAAAGTATTAGGTTTGTTTCACTGCTGTTCAATTTGTTCCGTCACCTTTTCCAGTACTGCTGATTCAAAATGTATTTGCCATAGGTAGTAGAGTGCATGTTTGTGAGACAGGAGGCACAGTATTGGACTGCTGTCCAGGCCTTCTGTTGGTGTATTTCTCTACTCCAGTAATATCGTCCACGTGGCCTTTATTATCCTAGTGTGCCATTTGATGATCTTAACAGTTGTTTCTGCTTTGTCATTAAACTGGCCGTGATGTGGAGTTTTGTACAGGGACTGCTCAGTACACGAGAAACACACTTACTTAAAGTACAAGAGGCAGGCAAAGTGCTCTTTTATTCAACTACAATACACTCCTGATTATCTGAATAGCATGAGGGACAGGATTTTATTTGGATAATTAGGAGTTTGGATAATGAAGAAGGCAGGAGCCATTCTGCAGTGGGGTGGTTTCCTCTGCTGCTGGGGGATCGCTGTGCTACAGCAGGGCCAGCAACACCCAATCCCTGCATGCACAAGGGGGAAGTGTATGCTGCATTTGGGACACAACAGAATTTTTGTCTAGTTCATTTCCTTATCTGGGAAGCCATTACTGATGTTTGGTTGAGGTGTTCCATGACTAACACAAACTTTTCTGGAAGCTCTGCCACTACTAGAACAATCTGCTTCTACAATCAACTGAAGGTGTCTGTTCTGGCATACTAATGCCCTGCTTATAGATTATCCCATACAGGAGAAGCTCAGTGATACGAACACCAGAGTTAGGGACTGATTGGTCAATCAGACACTATGCGAAACCAGAATAGCCAATCGGGCAGCAGCTGAAACCAAAACACCCCAACAACAATACTGTACTGTGCCTGTATTGAATCTTAAGGTAAGAACATCTGGGCTGCCTGTCCCCACCTCACCACCATGTGCAGGGCAGTAAGAGGTGAAGATGCTGGGGCTGCCAACCCAAGGCAGCTGGAGCCTGCAGAGCAGGAGCAGTGCTGAGATCGGTGTCACTTTCACCTCTTCTTCCCCTCCCCCGTTGGGGGGGGGCGCTCGTTGTTTTCACCCTCCTCCACTAGCCTGAAGGGGGACAATGTGCTGTTCACACACACACACCTCACCTCCCCCCACCCTGCTGGGAGGAGGACAAGCTTGCAATCCAACTCAGGAAAAGAAACTGCCTGCCAGAGCTGAGGAGGGAGCTCAGCTACTGCTGAAGCCTGGCCTGGAGCATCAGCTGCTGGATCTGGAGCCCAAACTGTGCATTGTTCAGAGTTATGAACATTTCAGAGTTACAGACAACCTCCATTCCCCAGGTGCCAGTAACTCTGAGGTTTTTACTGTGCTCATAAGTAGCTACAAAGTCCAATGCTGTACCAGGGCAGCTGTCATGGCTTGTACACCCTTATTTTAATTCAAGAGTCTCTCAAGTTGTTTGTGATCTGTCAGAATGGCAATTCCCATATAAGTATTGATTAAAAAAATAGTAGACTTTCTTCTTCTAACTGAGAATAACCCCATTCACCTTTAGTCAGTGACCTGGAGACATATCCAGTTAGCCATACTTCAACATCCCTCATGTTATGTGACAAAACTGTCCCAAACCCTTAAGATGTAGCATCACATGACAGGATTAATTCTTTGCCTAGGTCACAATGAACAAGTAGATCCAAGGACTTGAGTAGCTTTTTACACTTCTGGAAAGCTCCCGCTTGTCTCTTTCCCCAATACCAGGGGATTTCCTGGATCAGGAGTTGATGGCAGGGCTATCAAAGGGCTGAAACATTTGGGAGATGTGCTATAAAAATTTAACGTACCAAAGTATGCTCATAGCTCTGTTGTTTTCCCAGGGGCTAGGGCCTGCTGTTGTGACTTTGTCTGCCACAGAGTGAATTCTCCTTGTTCATCCTGTAGCCCATATACACCACTTCTGGTCTCATGCGAGCAAAAAACACAAAAAAACCTATAACTAGTTCCTTTTGTTTTCAGCAAAGTCCCTCCACTTTCAATCTTGGAAGTATGTTCTTCAGGTGTTCAGCATCACTTTTGCCTATGACGAAGAGGTTGTCAGTCCTCACCACCACACATGGGATACCTTTCAACAAACTTTCCATGGTCCTCTGGAAAATTTCAGGTGCTGCTGATATTCCATGTGAAAATTGATTGCACTGGTATAGTCCCTTGTGAGTGTTTATAGTGATATATTTCTTACAGTCCTCTACTCTCATCTGCTGGTATAACTGCAATAAGTCCAGCTTACTAAATTTTTGACCCCAAAACAGAGCAAGTCCTCTGTCCATAGAGTGAGGTGACTTTATAACCCCTGCAATGCATATGGTCTTGTCTGGTTTAACCATGGGCACTATAGCTGTGTTCCATTCAGAAAACAGCGCTGGTGAAATGATGCTCTGCTTTTCCAGCCTGTCTAACTCACTCAGTCTTTTATCTGAGGGCATAATGAACTGGCATTGCTTTAAAATATTTTGGTTGACTTAAACCCATCGCCTTCAAGGGAAGGGAAAGGACTCAATTAGTCATGCTCTGCACTAGTAGGCAGTAACTAATTGTCTCCTGGATGGAGATGAGGCAGAACTAAGCTATATAAGTAGACTGAGGAAGGCCAGTTTGGGAGCAAGATGGCAGAGGTGGGAGAGAGAAGCCCTGGTCTAGGACGTAATAGGCAGACTACAACGAGGGAACCATAATGAAGCCTTAGAGAAGTGGAAGGGGTATTAGTTTGAAGACTTGTTTGAATCTTTATTTGGACTTGTTCGCGCTACTTTGGAAGAGGTTTAGACTTTTATGTGAATTAATCAGAGGCCACGTCTACACTACCGGATTAATTCGAATTTGTTTAAACCGATTTTATAAAACCAATTTTATAAAATCGGTTTAGCGCGTCCACACTAGGATCCTTAAATCGATTGTGTGCGTCCATGGTCCAAGGCTAGCATCGATTTCAGGAGTGGTGCACTGTGGGTAGCTGTTCCACAGCTATCCCATCGTTCCCACTTCCGGGTTGAGAGCCCAGTGCCTGATGGGGCAAAAAAAACATTGTCCCGGGTGGTGCTGGGTACAGCCTCACCCCTCCCCTTTGTGAAGCAGCAACAGCCAACCATTTTCGCGCCTTTTTTCCTGGTGAAGAGAGCAAACGCCGCATAGCACAGCAAGCATGGACCCTGCTGAGACCATGACCCTGCTGAGATCAGTAACGCAATCGTGCAACGTTGTAAACACCTCGCGCACTCTCGTGCTGTCTATGCTGAGCCATGAACTGCAAAATCAGGAAGAGGGGGAGGAGGAGGGAGGAGGAGGGAGCTACGGCAAGCGACACCGACGAGAGCGATGACGACATGGAGACTGAATTCTCCCTAACCGCGGGACCCAGCATTTTGGGAGCTACTGCTGGTAATGGGGCAGCCTTCTACCCATTGAACGCCGATTTTGGGCACGGGAAACAAGCACAGACTGGTGGGACCGCATAGTTTTGCAGGTGTGGGAACGATTCCCAGTGGCTGCAAAACTTTCGCATGCGTAAGAGCACTTTCTTGAACTTTGTGACTTTGCTTTCCCCTGCCCTGAAACGCCATAATACTAAGATGAGAGCAGCCCTCACAGTGGAGAAGCGAGTGGCAATAGCCCTCTGGAAGCTTGCAACTCCAGACAGCTACCGGTCAGTCGGGAATCAAAAATTTGGAGTGGGGAAATCTACTGTGGGGGCTGCTGTGATGCAAGTAGCCAAAAGCAATCGTTAAGCTGCTGCTACGAAAGTTTGTGACTCTGGGAAATGTGCAGGTCATAGTGGATGGCTTTGCTGCAATGGGATTCCTAACTGTGGAGGGGCCATAGATGGAACCCATATCCCTATCTTGGCCCCAGAGCACCAGGCACCCAGTACGTGGAACCCGCAAGGGGTACTTTTCCATGGTGCTGCAAGCACTGGTGGATCACAAGGGACGTTTCACCAGCATCCACGTGGGATGGCCAGGAAGGGTTCATGACGTCGCGCTTCAGAAGCACAACTCTCTTTAAAACGGCTGCAGCAAGGAATTACTTCCCAGACCAGAAAATAACAGTTGGCGATGTTGAGATGCCCTGTCGTTATCCTGGGGTGACCCAGCCTACCCCTTGATGCCATGGCTCATGAAGCCATACACAGGCAGCCTGGACAGTGGTCAGGAGTGTTAACTACAGGCTGAGCAAGTGCAGGATGGTGGTAGAGTGTGCATTTGGCGTTTAAAGGGTCGCTGGAGATCATTACTTATTCGCTCAGACCTCAGCCAAAAGAATGTCCCTTTGCTATTGCTGCTTGCTGTGTGCTCCACAATCTCTGTGAGAGTAAGGGGGAGACCTTTCTGGCGGGGTGGGAGGCTGAGGCAAATCACCTGGCCGCTGACTACGAGCAGCCAGACACCAGGGCGATTAGAAGAGCACACCAGGAGGCGGTGCGCATCAGAGAAGCCTTGAAAAGTAGTTTCAGCACGGGCCAGGGTATGGTGTGACTGGCAAGTGCTTGTTTCCCTTGATGAAACCCTCCCGCCTCTATTGACTGATTCCCTGTAAGCAACCCACCCTCCCCCTTTACTTACAGCTTGCTGAAGGAAATAAAGTCAGTAAATTTTAAAAATCATTTATTCTGTATTAAAAGTCATTTTGGTATTGTTTAAAAATCATGAATTCTTTCTTAAAAGTCATTCCCTGTAATCAACCCACCCTCCCCCTTTGGATGTATTCTTTATTAAAAAGTAATTATAAAAAGAGGCACAGAATTATCTAGGTATCCCTGCATGGTGTGTTTGGGAGGAGGATCGGAGGAAAGGAAAAGCCATTAAGCACATTTCAGCTTAATGTCAGCCTTTTGGTTGGGCTGTCCATGGGGGTGGAGTGGGGCTGGTGCAGAAAGCCTTCCCCACGCGTTCTAACACGTCTGGGGTGAGGTAGATATGAACGTGGGGAGCTTGAGGGTGGTTAAACATGGGCTGCAGTGGCACTCCTGTAACCCCGCTGCTGTTCCTGAACATCCACCATGCGTCTGAGGATCTCAGTTTGATCACGCAGCAGCAGCTCCAGCGTTGCATCATGCCACCGCTGATGCTTCCTGCCTACACCTCTGATCTTTGCCTGCCCCCGCCACCTCTCTTCTTCCTGCCGCCACCTCTCATCTCGAGCGTCTCTCCTATCCTCCGGTCACTGGCATCTTTCCTGTATTTGCTATCACTTTCTTCCAATCATTCTGATGAGCTCTGTCACTGCGGGTTACTTCCATGATTTCTGAAAACATTTCATCTCGAGTTCTCTCTTTCTCCTCCGCCTTATCTTAGCTAGCCTTCCGGATGGGGTAGCAAGGACAGACCAAGTGTGCAGCTGCATGGGGAGTGAAACAGGGAGAGAAGTATGTAAAAAGATACATTTTTACAGAACAATGCTTGTAGTCTTTCACAGTGATAAAACTATCCACCTTACATTAGCACATGTGATTTCACTACAAGGTCGCATTTTCCATCGTTTTATATGACTGTGTCTCGAGAGCACACTGCAGGCGCTGGACCAGGTCCTGGCATCATAATTCAGCTTCCATGCGGCCATGGTAAGGCTTTATGTTTGACTTCTCCAGGGTTTATATCCACAGTGACCTATGATGCCTTGTTGCTGTTAAGAGGAACCAGCAGACCCCAAACCCGCTCTTTCCCTCCTCCCCCACCGCATGGCTCCTATCATGTAAGCTAACTGTTATTGATCTCCTCCCTCCTCCCCCCCCCACCGCGTGGCTGGTAGCTGGGAGGATTCTGCTTGCCCAAACGCAGAAAAGCCCAGCGCCAGCCTTCCCTCCCTCCCCCCACTCAGCTACGGGCAAGGTATGAGTAAGCGGCAGCCAGCCCAGCAGTAAAATCGCCATGTATGCCCCCCTAATAAAAAAAATTCCTGAATTTCAACACAGTTACAATGAATGATATAACTCTGGTGAGAATAACAGCGGAAGATGCAGAACGTATGTTTCTTGACTGCGAGCAGTGTCCAGGCGCTTACGCAGCTGTGCTTTGTGAAGCAATGATTCCGAATTACTTGATGCATGCCTGGCGTGGGAAAGTCTCATTCAATGGGGGACCGGATAAGGCTGCCTTGCCCCGAAATCTACTGAAAAGGCTTTTTTTGAGTACCTCCAATATCGATTCATGGAGATTTCTTGGGAGGATTTTCACTCTATCCCCAGACATGTTAACGAACTTTTCCTGTAACTGTACTGGCTGCGATGATGAATGACAACCCCTGCTTGCAAATTAATCATTAAAAAACGCTTTGTTTTAAACCATGTTTGATATTTAGAAATGTACACTCACCTGAGCTCCCTTCCATGGCTTCACTGTCTGGGATAGTGGCTTGGGTGGGCTGGGAGGGTAATTCTGGGCTCACAAAAAGCTCCTGGCTGCTGTGGGTAATTGAGAGCTGTGTGCTATCAGCAATGTCTTTCTCCTCTTCATCTTCCTCATCTTCCCCCTCAGCAGAATCCTCAGCCACGGTTGATATCACAACCTGCATCTGAATCAACGGCAGGGGTGGGGTACTGGTTGCGCAGCCCCCAAAATTGCATGCAGCTCAGCAATAGAAGCGGCATGTTTTCGGACCTGCTCCAGACCTTTTCCGTTTGCCTCTCTGGTTTTCTGGTATGCCTGCTCAGCTCTTTAACTTTTATTCTGCACTGCACTGAGTCCCTCCTGTGTCCTTTTGCAATCATAGACTTTGAAATTCTTTCAAATATTTTTCTTCATTTCGTCTTGACGAACGGAGTTCTGTAAGCACTGAATCCTCACCCCAGATAGCGATCAGATCCAGTACCTCTTGTGTGGTCCAGGCTGGTGCTCTTTTTCTATTCTCAGGAGACTGCATTGTTACCTGTGCTGATGAGCCCTGCGTGGTCACCTGTGCTGATCAGAGCTCCACGCTGGCCAAACAGGAAATTGAATTCAAAAGTCCGCGGGGCTTTTCCTGTTTACCTGGCCAGTGCATCGGGTTCTGACTGCTGTCCAGAGCGGTCAGTGGTGCTCTGTGGGATACCTCCCGGAGGCCAGTAACTTCGATTTCCGTCCACACTACATATAATTCCGATTTAGTAAAATCGATTTTAGGGTTACTCCTGTGGTTTTGATGGAGTACAGAAATCGATTTAAAGAGCCCTTTAAATCGATTTACAGGGCGGTGTAGTGTGGACGGGTGCAGCGTTAAATCGATTTAACGCTGTTTAAATCGATTTAACGGCGTAGTGTAGACCAGGCCAGAGGCTTGAGCCATGGAACAACTAGAGGGGGAGTTGGCAGAAGAAGCAGACTGAGAGAGGATTTTCCAGGCCCAGGAAATAGCCACCAGGGGAGTGCAAGAGGCAAAATCACCTGCAACATTGCATACAAGTGTGAGGAGGCACCCTAGAGGTGAGGATGCATGCTTACACCAATATTTGCAAATATCAAGTGGCTCCTGTCACAGTCCAGATTGATTCCCTCCTAGTGGATGGTGACCAGACTGTGTTAATCTGACTCAATTTTTGGATTCCATATGCTTTCAAGTCACCTGGGTCTGGACAAGTGTCCAGTCACTGTTTCTAACTCTGGGCCTCTCAGGCACCGTCCCTGGGGTGAACTCCCTGTCTGGCCCCCTTCCTTGGCAGTGAGACTCTGTAGTCCAGCTGACCTGGCCTTAAATAAATGCTGAAACTCCCAAGTCTCCCCAGTAACTTATGCATGCTCCTCCAGAGATGCACCCTTGTGCTTGCTCGGAATTAAAATGTAATTATTTGAGGAAACATGACACTTAAAGCAAGGAATGCAGGCTTTGGAAATGAAAAGCTAAGACACACACATACTTTATGCTTAGGCAGAATAGGAGAGTTACGCATCTAGGCAAAATAATAAATGGCCAAATGCAATTCTCCCTCAGAGTCCTCACCACTCCAAAGAGTCCTTGGATTCATCAGTGTCCTTCTGGGAAGGCAAAGTTCCTTTTCCCACTCCTCCAGTTGTCTTCTGTTTCTGGTGATTAACTGGCTTCTTTGCTTAGTCAGCATGTCATTTTTAAAATCAGTCTGTAACACTTTTTCTGTTTGTCACTGAGGATTTTCCATAGTCCAATCCCCCTGTCAATGAGTGGCTCTTCTGTTAGCATTCTCTTTTTCCACCAAGGTTGAACTATTCACTGTTGATGCCCCATCGATGAACCTGTTTTAATTTTCTAGACATCTCCTGATTCTGCTGCAAAATAGAAGCTGTAGTCCACATTGAAGGTTACAATCATAAATGCTATTTCACAAAATAAAATGGAATTCATAAGTTGACACACATATTCTGCAACTGTCAGCTCCTCTTCCTTCTTTTCTGGCCATCTTGACATAATGACTGTTCTGAGTGATTAAAGCATGGTGTCTGTTAGAATGTGTGTCTATTTGCAGAAGTGCATCTGTCTGTCACATGAACAAGTTCTCTTTGGTTGATATGTTCAAGTTCCTGATGATAGTCGTCCTCTTGGTATATGCTGAAAATTTCATAATCTTGGATTTCAGTAGTCTCCAATGAACATCATTGGCTCATGTTTGTATTGTACATCCACGCAATATTTTGAACTAGTTGCTGAAAGCCCGTGCTGTCACATGGATGAAATTCTTAAAGTCATGTGTGTATAAAGAAGCTGAAAATGGCTGAGAAGTTAACATTGGATGGTAACACACTGTGAATCCCAGTGATGATTGAACCAGGTGATATTCTGAACAAAAAGTGCTGTCAGCATGCTTGTAGTTTGTTTCCATCACAGGACACTGACTTAGAAATTCTAGAGTGATGATTTGGGTAATTGTGTGTGTTGTGGAGTTTGTGTGGGTGGTTTTGTTGATTTATTTGTGGGTTATGTTGTGCTGGGAGAGTTGTGTTGCTTTGTACAGGTAGAAAATGAGGGTGGTGTTGCTATGTGTGGTTGGAGTTGTGTGTAGTGGTTGTGTTTTTTGTGCTGGGAGATTTGTGTAGAGGTGAAAGTTAGATTTGTGTATAGCAGGTGGGCCAAGTAATCCACCACCTGTATAGTCTCTCCCTTATTCAACCAATGCAATTGTTGCATGCAAATTTGTTGTAGCATGAGGACAGCGATTGGCTGAGTTAAAGCTGATATCATAATGGCTTAGGACTCTTGGCATGGCATAGATACACACCTTACTGTAGCTGTATACCACATAGATGTAATTCATAGTCAGAATGGCTGAGAATTTAAAAACAGACCACAAAACCCTGTGATGATTCAATCTAGTAATCTTCTGAACCAGTGGCATAGCTAGAAGTGAAAATGTGGGTGGGTCTCCAAGTTATGAGGCTGGGCAATGAACAAACTGCTGAGCTAATTTTAATACAGATTCACTGTCATACTGTCAGTCTTGTAGCTTAGGCAGCCCAGGTTGCTCCACTCAGCAGCTGAGAGCCGAGCCCACCAGTGCATCTGCAGTGACATGCTGGCAGGTCTGGGGATTCCAGGACATGGGCACTAGTGCTCATTTGGGCTACTTTGGAGCTAGCCTTCTCCCCTCTGCCCTTACCACCTCCTGTCTTTTGCCCTGTTTCCTCCCTTACCTCTAACAGCACTGTCCTCCTTTACCTTTTACCTCCTGCCTCCCCCTAATTGTGCATCCTGCCCTACCCTACCTCTCCAACCCACTATACTCCTGCCTTCTGGCTCTACTTGTTTCCCCACTCATAGCTCCACCTTATAAACCCACCATAGCATCCCATTTACTTACCGCTACTGCTTACATGCCCTTCTGCCTTTTGCCTCTAAACCAGTGGTTCCCAGACTTTAACAACCTCTGAACCCTTTTTACTAAAATGTCAAGTCTCGCGAACCTCCACTCCCCCCCATAAATGAATATTTCCAGGGATTTTCTCCTTTACCTGAGTATAAATTGTAAAAGTAGTGATCTTGGAAATTTTTTTTTATGACATGCTTATTACACACTATCATTATTTATCATTACAGTATTTTTATTACATTATGAAAACGGCAACACTCTTCCAAGACCTCATTTTCATAGCTTGTATCACTTTGAATAAGCCTGTTATAAGACACGCCCCTATGTTTCATCAAGGAGTATCAGATGAGAAACAGCATGAAGGTATTTAGGAAGCCAACTCAGAGAATTCCTCCTACAGAAGCAGTCAGGTCTTGAGCAATCCAGGCAAACAACGCATGTTGCAACAAAGCTTAAACTTGTTCTTCATAATAATTTTAAAAACAGTAATAGCTGCCTATTTAATTTTAAAAACAGCAAAAAATATCCACCTCCCTTTCCATTTCTTATAAGGAATCTTGAAGTTTAAATCTCCTCAGTGTGATAGATATGCTTGCTTTGATCTGCTTAGCTCTTGGAAGTCCAGAGGCTCCGGGCTGCTGGCCCCATGCTGCCTAGGTTTCCTAGGGACAGCTCTGTCCACCACTAGGGAATTTTTCCCCCTAGAACCTCCTGTAACATTTCACAAACCCCTTGGGTTTCACAAACCCCAGTTTGGGAACCACTGCTCTATAATCTCCCATCAATGCTTCCATACCCAAACCTCTGCCTTCCACCAGTTTCCTGCACCGACTCAACACCCCCTAGCTCCCCTCCTCCACTTCTGTTTCCCCCAGCATCTAATACCCTCTGTGCATCACCTAGTTTTGCCCCAGCTCATCTGATTCTGACCCCCTTTTACTCCCTAGTTCAGAGGTGGGCAAACTATGACCCACGGGCAACATCCGGCCCACGGGACTGTCCTGCCTGGCCCTTGAGCTCCCGGCCTGGGAGGCTAGCTCCTGGGCCCTCTCCCACTGTCCCCCCGCCTCCACCCGTAGCCTCAGTTCGCCATGCTGCCAGTACTCTGGCCTGCCTCTCCTGCTGGGCAGCACAGCCGCGTGGCTGGCTCCAGCCTGGCAGTGCGGCTGCGAGCTCCTGCTGCTCTGAGTGACATGGTAAGGAGGCTGGGAGCAGGGGCTTGGATAAGGGGCAGGAGACCCTGGGAGGCAGTCAGGGGACAGGGAGAAGGGGGCGGCTGGATGAGGTGGAGGTTCTGGGGAGAGGCAGTCAGAGGACGGGGGGGGGGTTGGATGAGTCAGGAGTTCTGAGGGGGGCAGTTAGGGAGTGAGAAGTGTGGGGGGATGGATAGGGGGCAGAGGCCAGGCTGTTTGGGGAAGCACAGCCTTCCTTACCTGGCTCTCCATACAGTTTCAGACACCCAATGTGGCCATCGGGCCAAAAAGTTTGCCCACTCTTGCCCTAGTTCCCCTTACCTCTGACCTCCTGGCTTGCCCTGTCTCTGACCATTCTTTGCCCCTGGCTTCCCCAATCTCCTTTTCTGTCTCTCTCCCCAGCCCGTCACTGGAGCAGGACAGATCAGGACAGGATGGGACCAGGGCCAGCGCTTCCATTAGGCGACCCTAGGCAGTCGCCTAGGGTGCCAGGATTCGGGGGGCTGCATTTTGTGCGCTCCCAACTGGGCACATGGGAGCTTCCAGTTCCTCTCCCTTTGCGCCGTCAAAGAAGGGCCTTCTGCTGACATGCCACAGAAAACAGCGGCAGGCAATTGAGCAGCTCAATGACAGCCACTGTCGCCTGCAGCATTTTGGCGGAGAGTCCTTCTTTGGCGACACGATGGGAGTGGAACCGGAAGCTCCCACGCACCCTGTGGGGAGCACACAAAATGCTGCTCCCCGAATTCTGCCTAGGGCGTCAGAAACTCTGGCGCCGTTCCTGGATGGGACGCAATAGGATTGTGATGATTTCTACCAAGCAGCTTCTCGCTGCTGCTGGGAGGAACCAGATCCTGAAAAGGTTTGAACAGTTTTGGACAAACCTATGGGGGCATCAGTACCTGGAATCCACCAGTGAAGCAAGAACTCCCATGGAGCCGGCCCGATTGCTCCAGGCAGCCTTCCCCTCTTTTTGCTGACCATCCCCTCACTGCACCTCATTTCTTCATTCCATGGGGCAGCAGCAGGTGCTGCTGCTTTCGCTGCAGTTCCTGCCTGTGCAACTGGACACAGGGGTGGCAGTGCCCTGCTGGAGCCTCAAGCCTCCCAAGGAGCTCAACCACACACTGGACAATTTCTGCATTTACACAGGCTCAGATCTGGGTGGGCCTGGTTGCTAAATGAGTGGGCCAGGGCCACCCATGCCTATGCCTCTGTTCTGAACAAAAAGAGCCCTTAACCATGCTTGTGGCTGCTTCCATCACTTCACACTGACTCAACCGACATTTTAGGCTTCAGAGTGACACAGAGTGACAATCCTGGAATTTTATTATTCAGATTATCATTGACATTCTTTGCAGTTGTTTTGGAGCTGGTAGCAAAGTCTTTCTGAAGATGGATTCCAAAAGTTTGTGGTCTGTGTAATCTGTATAGATATGATTACCTCTCAGGGGCTAGCGGTCAAACTTGGTACATGCTAAAACAATGGCTAGTCATTCCCTTTCTATTTGAGCATACTGTATTTTAGCTTTGTTGGCAGTGGTGTCCTACAGGTTAATTCTACAGGCTGACCATTTTGTTATCACACTGCTCTCAATTTGCAATCACTAGCATCACACTGAATAGTTACCGGTGCTTTAATATCATAGTATTTTAGGACTGGATGGTTAGTCATTAATGTCTGGATCCGCTGGAAAGCATTTTGCTGTTGGGTTTCCTGACATCATCTAGCCTGTTTACTGGTCAATCTCCCAAGGGGTTCACCGACCCCTAAGAGGTGTAGCAGGTATTTGGAGAGAATATTAACAAATCCCCCAAATGGTATTCATCTTGCAAACTTTGTGGACAGGGTATGTCCAAAACTGCTCAGACAGGGTTTGGTTTTAAGCCCTCCGTTGTTAGATGTCTGAGTCACAGCACAGATGACGTGCACAGTCTTTTTTTTGTTATTCAGTTTGAGTGGGTGGCTGAGGTTCTCTGGCTTGTGATGTGCAGGATGTCAGACTAGGTGATTATGGTGGTCCCTTCTGGCCTTGAAGTTTGAGTCTGTGAGATTCACTTGTTCTACTGCAAAATGTAAAATTTCATCTTCAATCAGCCCCTGCAAATCCCTCTAGCACTTCCTGTTGCAGTCTGTGATGATCTAGCAGTGGAAAAATCCTAACTAGTATATGCAGTCATCTATATCTACCAAAAAGGGTTCAGAAGGTCATCAAATAGCGGCTTCCTTAAGCAAGGTTTACCTGCCAGAAACCATCCTTGGTATCTAAAACTGAAAAGACCTTTGTCTTTGTGAGACTTGGCAGAATCTCTTCAGCTGTAGATAAAGAATGATGAGATCATTTTAGAGCTTTACTGAGGTGCAAGGGATCAATAGACATTCAGGGTTTGCTGTGATTTTTTTTTCCTAAATAACTAGCATATTGCTGATCCAGGCTTTCAGTTGTATAAATTTCTTTGCCTCCCATCTCCACAATGCTGTCAATCTGTTTTCAAGTTCTTTCTTCAAAGGAATTGTCACTCTGCTTGAAGACTGTTGATTCATTTTCACTTCAGGGTTAACTTCCAAGTGACATTCTCCAGCAAAGCCTCACATATATACTGCTATCTGTCTCTTATATAAAACTACTTTTGTAATAACATTTGCAGTAGGGCTCCCAGGATTGCTACCACTGGTGAAACTGAACTAGCTTTAGCAATGGTGGAAAACTTTTGAAAAATTTCCTTGCTGTGAATGGGGAGACTGGACTTTTCCCAATTGTGCTGATGCACTGGGAACACTGGAATCTTTGCAGGATATAGGATTTTTGGAGGCCTGCTATACGCTCTAGTGTGTCACAGCTAGCAAAGCAACAGAGTACAAAATTCAAAAGAGGCACAAGCCAGTACTAATGCCATCTGTGGATATATTGGAAAGGTAATGTTAATTGCTCTCTGCCCCTGGGCTTTGGATGAAACATGCAAAAAAGTGATCAAGTAACTGAAAGTGCATAGCTGAACTTCAAATTGCATTGAACTGCTGACAGTTTGGTAACTTGCCAAATTGAATTATACACTTCATAATTAAATTATCCAGCATTAAATGGTTTCAATTTAAGACAAGTCTCTGCACTCCAGGTAACTTAATTGAAACACTTTTTAAAATAATCAAATAAATACGTTCAGGCAGCTTCAATTTAAATATGAAACTTCTGCTTTTAGTAATAGCACTTGAAAATCTGCTCAAACATTTTGTTTTTGTATATGAACTGTGTAGCAAACAATTCAGCTACAGGAAGTAATTAACATGTAGCCAATCAGATTTTTAGCTATAAAAGATTACTTTGTTTTAGTTTTTTGTAATACCCTTAATTTAACTAAAATCTGCCCCTAAAACCATATAATGGTGGCATAGAAGTGCTGGCAATTTAAGTACATAGTGTACCATTGGTTATGTCTATCCAGTACATGAATGTTTCCTTCAGCTCTAAATCATTACATATCTCTTTTAGAAAAATAAAAGTTTACTTCTACAATGAAAACGAAAAACCAAGGAATACAGTAAAATTCTTTAGACTGTAACAAAATTATTTGTTAAGTGATTTATTTAAACCTAATAGAACAAATGTGCATGGTTATGACATTTTCCATATAAGCGTGGACGTTATCAGAGTTCACATGACATTCAAGAACTTGATCTTACAGACTCTTACTTACATTAATATTTATGTGACTAGCACTATTTTTTTACAATGGGACTACCTGAGTGAGTTACATTTTATAGGATTATGCCTAAGGCTACAAGTCAGTCACGGAGGACACGGATTCCATGATTTTATGTGACCTCTGCGACTTCAGCTCCAGGTGGCATGGCTTGGGCTGTCAGCCCCGAGCAGTAGGACTCGGGCTTCTGTGATTTATTGTTTATTGCCCATGTCCTGTTTGTGACTTTTACTAAAAATACCTGTGCCAAAATCGTAGACTGAATTATGCCCTTTATCAATACGTTGTGAGCCAAGGGCCCGATCCTGCAATCCTTAGTCACCTAAGTAATGTTTGTGCATTTGAGTTGTCTCCACGAGGATACTGGTAAAATAAGGAGAGTGGAATTAGGCTCTAAACATGAGCGGATCTCTTATAGCAGGCAAGATGGAGATTTGATTAACGAATAGTTCTGCATAAATAGTCTTTTTCAAGAAATTTCACTACCCAATTTTTGTCTCACTCCAAAACTGAAGGAAGAAACCTACTACATCTATAACGTTAGTCAAGTACTCAAGTTCTGTCATATAAGTGGGACAAAGGAATTCACAACTACAGTCTCATCCTTTGTTATGACAAAGTTCTAAGAAAAGGTCAGGTTGATTAGGGTTCTCCAAAAGATTGTTGCATACAGCGAATCTTACCAAACTGAAGGCATCGGCTGGCAGTGTGAACCATGCTATACTCTATAATGGCAGATAGAATCGAAGCATTGCCAAACTTGCTCCACTGAAGTCTAGTGACGCTACTGTATCAAAAAGCATTGTCGTTTAAATAGTCAGACTTCACTGGATAATGCTTTCAGTTGCAGAATGCTGTGATCAATATCAAAGCACAAACTTCATTTTCCTTAGTAAACATTTTTTAAATAAAATTTATTTCCCCATATGTACTGTTTTACATTATTCTTCTCAATGGTTCTTTCCATTTGCTAAGGCCTGATCTACATGCAGCTTTTGTAACTAGTATAACTATTTCAGTTTGGGATGTGATTATTTTAATATTGATATAGGTATACCAGTGCAGATGCAGTTATACAAATATAAAGATACTTATAGCTGTATAGCTATGGGAGTAAGCTAACTGTACCCACAGTAGGGGGGGCATATAATTTTAAGTATACTGGCATAGTTATGTGATACTTCTGAGTGTAGGTGAGCCCTTAGATACGGATGCTGAGTCTCCACTGCCTTGTCAGTTGTGTAATCCTTTACACCAGTGCAAAGTAGATGTAAAGCACTACCAAATTAGAATGGCAGTGCTTTGTACCAGCTCTGTTGTTAACATCGGTTTCATCGTATTAAATGCACACGGAGCTTGCTAGAAGCTTGGAAAGGGAATTTGTTTGTTTTTCAGATATCAATTTTTAACCTCTGTTGTGCTGAGACACTTCAGTGAAAGCAGTCAAATATCAAGTTCTACATGCATTTGAAAGCTGTGAAATGTATAAACCAGGAAAATGGATATGTTTTTTCCTCCCAACATCAACCAGTTTCTAGGTTATTTGGATATATGGGCTCCCTCTAGTGGCCAGTTTACATTAATAGTCTTCACTTTTCTACGCTAGTCTTATTTCTGAATTAGCTGAGTTAATTTGGGGAAAAAAAAGATTCCATCCACATGACCAAACCGTTTTTTTCGATTTAAAGGGCTCTTTAATCCGTTTTCTGTACTCCACTTCAGCAAGTGAAATAGCGCTTAAATCAAGATCGCAATCCCGGATTAAAGGTCTTGTGGATGCAATTCGATATTATTGGCCTCTGGGAGCTATCCCAGAATGTTCCCTTGTGACCATTCTGGACAACACTCTGATGCACTAGCCAGGTGGGCAGGAAAAACCCCGGGAACTTTTGAATTTCACTTCCTGTTTGGAAACCATCAGCACAGGTGACTATCAGCACAGTCCACCATCACAGGCAACCATGCAGAGTCCACCATCACAAGAGATCACGCAGTCCCGGATTCACAGACAAGCTCCAGCATGGTCCAAATGGGAGGTACTTGTTCTCATCGCATGCTGGGGAGATGAATCTGTTATGGCAGAACTGTGTTCCAAAAAAAGGAACACAAATACGTATGCTAAAGTCTCCAGGGCCATGATGGAAAGAGGCTACTCCAGGGACACAGAGCAGTGTCGTACAAAAATCAAGGAGCTCAGGCAAGTGTACCAAAAAAACAGGGAGGCAAACAGGTGCTCTGAGTCACAGTCCCATACATTCCGCTTCTACCATGAGCTGCATGCAATTATGGGGGGTGATGCCACCACTACCCCACCACTGTCTGTGGACACCTGCAAGAGGGGAGTTGCACGGAGTGAGGAGGAAGAGACATTGGAGGATGAAGAGGTGGAGGAGGAGGAGGAAGAGGACAGTCCACAGGTAGCAAGTGGGGAATTCATTTCCACCCCCTACCCAGGAACTATTCTTAACACTGGAGCCAATAGCCTCCCCCCCACTCCCAAGGCGGGCTCCCCGACCATGACCCTGGAGAAGGTACTTCTCGTGAGTGAGAGCCTGATTGGAGCCATGTGGTGGGGAGCAGGGGTGAAACCCAGCCGTGCTGGGATGTTCGTGTTTTAGTTTAAAGGGCTCATCCTTGCTCAGAGCTGCATCCCAGAGAGCCCGCAGGCCCTCCTTTTATATGGCAAACCCACCAGGCATTGCTTGCAATAGGAAAGGGGGCCCAGCAGTTTGAAAGCATTGAAATGAATGTAGAAGAAAAAGAACCCCACATACCCCTAGGCTGCCTGCAAGCTAGGGTGACCAGATGTCCTGATTTTATAGAGACAATCCCAATTTTTGGGTCTTTTTCTTATATAGTCTCCTATTACCCCCCACCGCCCCGTCCCGATTTTTCACATTTGTTGTTTGGTCACCCTACTGCAAGCTGAATTCTGTTGCCTGGCTGTGTGTGATGGCTTACTCACACCAAAGTGTTCCCTTTGTTCTCTGAAGTGTATCTTTTAAAATACTACCCTCCCTTTTTCTCCTTCCGCAGGTGCAAATGTTTCAACATGGCCCCTATCTACTCCGTCCCAGAGGCTGGTCCAGATTAGAAGGCAATAAAAATGAACTTGGGATGACATGTTTGCCAAGTTCATGCAGTCCTCCCACACTGATAGGGCCCAGCTGAATGCATGGAGGCAAACAATTGTGGAGTCCTATAAAGCATGACAGGAACATGAAGAGAGGAGGGACATGCACGATGAGAGTAGGCAGGACGCTATGGTCAAGCTCCTGGGGGAGTAAACTGACATGCTCCCCCGTATGGTGGATCTAATGCGGGAAAGGCAGCAAGACCAGAGGCTGCCGCTGCAGCCCCTGTATAACTGCCCTCCCTCCTCCCCAAGTTCCATAGCCTCCTCACCCAGAACATGAGAGGGGGAGGCTATGGGGACGCACACACTCAACCCCAGAGGATCTCCCAAGCAGCAGAAAACTCGCATATGAAAACTTCTGATTTGGTTTCTGGACTTGTTCTTCCCTCCTCCTCCACCGCCCTAACTCAATAACCCTCCTCCCCAAGTCTACCTTCTGATTTCTCTCAATGTGTTGTGCATCAAATAATAAAGAACAATTTTAAAACAATTTTGACTTTATTTCCTTTCATATATATAGAGGGTGGGTAAATTCAAGAGAAACAAACACAAGTGAAGTGTCACACCGTACCCTGGCCAGTTATGAAACTGGCTTTCAAAGCTTCTCTGATGTGCAGCACACCCTGCTGCGCTCTTCTAATCACCCTGTTGTCTGGCTGTGCAAAATTGGCCGCCAGGTGAGCTGCCTCAACCTCCCGCCCCGCCATAAACGTCTCCCCCTTAATCTCACAGATATTGTGGAGCACAAAATAAGCAGCAATTACAATTGGAATGTTGGTTGTGCTGAGATCTAACGGAGTCAGTGAAGTGCACCAGTGTACTTTCAAACGTCCAAAAGCACACTCCACCACTATTGTGCACTTGCTCAGCCTATAGTTGAACTGCTTCTTACTACTGTACAGGGTGCGTGTGTATGGCTTCATGAGCAATGACATTAAGGGATAGGCTGGGTCCCCAAGGATAACTATAGGCATTTCAACATCCCCAACAGTAATTTTCTGGTCTGGGAAGCAAGTCCCTTCCTGCAGCTGTTCAAACAGACCAGAGTTCCTGAAGATTCAAGCGTCAAGCACCTTTCCTGGCCATCCCACGTTGATGTAGGTGAAACGTCCCTTTTGATCCAGCAATGCTTGCAGTACCATGGAAAAGTACCCCTTGCGGTTTACGTACTGGCCGCCCCGGTGTGCTGGGGCCAAGATAGGGATATGCATTCCATCTATTCCCCACCGCAGTTAGGGAACCCCAGCGTGTTAATGCCAGCCATAATGGTCTGCACATTTCCCAAAGTCACTACCCTTGATAGCAGCTGGCCAATGGTTGTGTTGGCTACTTGCAACACAGCAGCCCTACAGTATATTTGCCTGCTCCAAACTAATTCCTGACTGACTGGTAGCTGTCGGGTGTTGCAAGCTTGCACAGTGCTAGTCCACTCGCTTCTCAACTGTGAGGGCTGCTCTCATTTTGGTGTCTTTGCACTTCAGAGCAGGGGATAGCAAGTCACAAAGACCCATGAAAGTGGCCCTACGCATATGAAAGTTTCGCAGCCATTGGGAATCATCCCAGACCTACAACACTATGCGATCCCACCAGTCTGTGCTTGTTTTTTGGGCCCAGAATTGGCATTCCACAGCATGAATCTGACCCATTGCCACCATGATCTCCCAGTTGCCACATGCCATGCTTCTAGGAACATCTGTGTCCATGTCCTCCTCAGTATAGTAATCGCGCTGTCTTTGCTTCCTCACTTGGTTTTGCAGGTACAGCGCATACTGCTGGATAATGTGCAAGGTATTTACAATGGTCGAACCTGCAGTGGAGATCTGAGCGGGCTCCATGCTTCCTGTGCTATGACACCTGCATGGGTAATCCTGGAAAAACGGTGTGAAACGTAGGAGAGCTGTACAGTTCAAGGTGGCCAATAAAAGGTGGTAAATGGTTATCTTCTCTAGCTTTCACTGAGTTGGGAAGTTTGCTAGAGCTGCAAGAGCAGGAGAGCAGAGTTTGTGACGGAAGCATGAGCAGAAGCTGTGCAGCTCCATTCCTGATGGAGGGAATTGTTGCCATCTGTAGCTTCAATGGGAGCCCAGGACTGACAACATGGAAAAAGTGGCAGAAGCTGTGCAGCTCAGTTCATGATGGCTGAAAATGGCGGGGAATTTTTGCCTTCTGTGACAGACAACATGGAAAAATTAGCTAGCGGTGCAAGAGTGGGAGAGCAGAGTTTGCTGCAGAAGCTGTGCTGCTCGGTTCACAGTAGCTGAAAAAAAGGCGGTAAATGGTTAGATAAAAGAGTAGATAGAAAGACGAGAGGACATGCAAGGTGGATTCATAGTACCAGTATGGCATCTGCCGTAGCTTTTACACACATTCAGAAACACCAGCGAGAATGTTTTTGCCCCATCGTGCACTGGGAGCTTAACCCACAATTCCAATGGGCGGTGGGGACTGCGAGAACTGTGGGATAGCTTCCCACAGTGCTCCGCTCCAACATTTGATGCTAGCCCGGGTACTGTGGATGAACTCTGCCAAATTCATGCGCTTTAGTGGGGGGACACAACACCGAATGTATAAAATCGCTTCAGAAAATTATAATAGAATAAGCTCGAATTAATTTTGTACTGTATACGTACCGTTAGTGGTTAAGTTATTTGCAGTAGCATAGAAGTTTGTAGGGTCAGATGATGGTGTGCTGCCTTGGTTTTAAAAACATTTAATATTTGTTTTTATGGTGGCATGTTATGGAAAAATAAATCTTAATCACTTTTTTCCTAAAGAAAACAAAACCAAATTGATGCTATATCTGATTTCATGTAGGTAGCATGTACAAGAATTGCCAAGTTAAACAACATAGAATCAGAGGTAACTTGATTCCCCTCCAAGGACTCCGGAAATTCACATATAGGAGCTGTGTGGGTGGGAGACTAAACCTTAATTGTGTCATGTTTAACTTGATCATGTAAATGGCCAAACGGGCTCTTGTTTAAAAAAAAATCCCAAAACCCTTCTTCTCAATTACAACAGTGTACATTCACAGTAATTTTAATGTACAATGTAGCCCCACCTTTTTCTATCTGACCTTTTCTTTTTCTAATCTGGTTATTTTTGTAGTTGCTAAATCAGGTAGAAATATTATATTGTGATGCTTTCATAGGATAAGTTTAAATATTTTCAATATATCTGGCAACTAGTCTTATTTATAGACAACTTTAAAACTGTAAGTAGAATTAAAAAGAAAACAATCCACTATCCCTATCCTTTATAGGCAGTTAGTTGCTCTCTTTGTTATTTCATTTGTGATCAATGAGCTATATACTGAAGAGTGGAGAAACTCAATCCTAGTGTGAAACTAGGAAGGTTCCAGACCTCTATCTAATCCTCATCTATACAGCAGCAATATCGAGGTGTGACCTGTTTCCTCTCAGATGTTATATTAGGCACACAAAATTCTGAGCACACACAGATGTAAAAGAAAGACATGTTGATGCCTCCTTCCCCACGATGGACTATGTTATAAGGTTTGTGTAAGTGTGAGAGTGATTAAGACAATATAGCTCATGCCATTAGTTCTTTTTCTTTGTTCAAATGTCCTAGCTGTGTGTGCATCAGGGTATATTTTTCAAAAGTGCTCAGTAGTGACCTAGCTTTTCAATGGGAGTTTTACTTTTAATTTTGATAGGAGCAGAGTTAAGGCAACACTGAGTGCTTAGGAAAATCTCACCCTAAAACTCTATAGTCTTGTACCAATTCATTGGAACTATGGACTACAATTAATTACTTAATTAAGCTGTGTACTTAAACATTGTTTTTACCAATGGTTAGTAAAAGGTTACCTTGGGGCATCAGCTGTGGATTGTGACCCAGGCAGGTGCAGCTGTGCTTTTATCTGTATGAAGTATATTTGTATAAATACAGACTTCTGCATTTGGCTAAAACTGCAGATTCTTATTTGACCTTTTATATTGTAATGATCAATATCTGTCAAACTCCCCTTAACACTTTCAGGAGGCAATAACAGCAAGAGCTTGATTTAAACTTGTTATCTGGTGCCACCTGGTGGTATGAAAGAAATGGCTTGCCAGAGAAGTGGAGGTCTGGGCAGAGGGACTATTCTAATATCTTCAAACAGAACTAGTGATACATCACAATATGATGCAGAAAAATACTTTAATCTACAGTGATGCTGTTATTTTTCAGATGGAAAATGGTACAAAAGAGAAAAATAACAAATCAAGTTGTCTAATACATTCACAGAGACGAACACTCCTTGTAGAAAAGAGACTTGTATTCACTGAAATTCACTGGAAAACCAGTAGAGGTCATTAATGAATTTCTTAAATATATCTTTCCTACTAGCAAAACTTAATTTAAATAATGTCATCAAGGATGCAAATTCCTCTCTTAATTGTAACTTATTTTCATAATTGCTATGTTTTTCTTTAAATTTATTTCACTACATGTATATTGACTCTTCATATTGAGTTGGACAAATGCCTGTGGTTGTCTAAATATATTAATATTTTATACATAAAAATAAAGTATAATCCTGCTAGCAATGAGTTCTGGTCTCCATTGGCTGATGTGATATGAAACACTGAGCAGAAAATACTAAAATGTTAGACATATTTATGTTACAAGCACAGGTTTCATGAACATGCGGGACAAAGCTGATCAATGTAGCATGTCAATTACTCCCTCCAAATCAATCTGTTTTAGCAAAGACAGTCAGCTCAGAGATTCTTACCTTCTGATGAGAGTACTGCTTATTTTACCTGACCCCATAGAATACCCTTTCAAAACTAAGAATGACAAAAAAACAACAAAAAACAGCACCATTTATAGGCATGTTGTGCTCTTATATTTAATTTCTGATCAACAATTTATTTACCCACGACTGGAATAACTCACTTCCGGTTTGAAGCCTAGGATATAAGATGCCAAGAAATAAAAATGTCTACAGTTGGATAGATCAGTGCATATTTTACACCTTCTTTTTGTTATTGGGGTCATGGCATAAAATCTACTTTTTGCCAACTGTGGTGAAGGTATATGCATTATAGCACTAAATCTCAGATTCCTGCAGTACACACCAGATGCATCTGCTATAAATGTTCTACTTTACAGCATGTTAGCATTTTCTAGTAGTTAGCTGAAGGTTATAGTTGCCAAGTTTTTCTATGGCAGAAATACACCTTCCAGGCAAAAGGGGGAGAGGGGAGGGGAGAAAGAGCATCACAATAATAGATACAACTCTCTCTAAGCATTATATACAGCTCTATTTTCTCTGATTTGGTTAGTACTGTATCTAATTTGCCCTGGCTTGCTTTGAGTTATAAAGTGTATGAGTTTTAGAGTGTCGATGAAAATGTTTGGATTTAATAATAAACATTTATAATGTTCAATGATTCCTTGAATATTGTACGTGGAATTATGATTAAACAAGGAATATATGTAGATCCCAGGCTTGGTTTTGTGTTTTTAAATTAATGCTAATAGGAAAAAAAAACTTCAGAGTCTATATTATTATGCATGAAATAACTTAGTATTTCTCTATATTTACTAAATACTTTCAACTGTGCTTATCATGAGTACAATGTTTTCTGACTGTAACTTTTAGACATAACATTATGTGTTTTAGTATCCATTAATATTTGACTCACGTGCAACTTTGTTCCATTAGATATCTGAGGTGTGTGTTATTAACCTAGTAAAACATGCTTTGCAGTGTCTTAATATAACTACATTGTGCCTCCTTGGTTTCATTGTTTCATTTTTTAGCCCAATAACATCTGAAAAAAAACAAACAAACAGCAGTTCTAAGAAAACAGAGGAAAAACATTACTAACTTTATGAAGCACATGTTCCAAAAGCTTGTAGTATTATTTGTCCAGACAAACCATTAAAAATAGTGGGAAACAGAGTTTTAAAAACTACGTTCTCTTCTGCCTGCCTGCCCGCACCCCAACTTCTTGTTCATAACAGGTACATCAACTCTTAATCAGTACACTATTCTTTATGGTGGAGGTTTACAAACTGTGGGGCATATGCCTCCCCTTAGGGGGCTATGGAGGAACATTGGTGTGGGGGGGTAATGGTGATAGTAGGCAGCTTGTGCCAGCCCTGCATGGTGTGGGACAGGGAGGAAGCACCATCTTCAGCCCCATCCCCAACTCACCTCAGAGGGCCACCTAGCCTATGGGTCAGTGTCAACATCCACCGTGGCAACCCCCAGAGATGGTTGCATGCTTCTTCCCCAACTCTGAAAACCTAAGCAGGGAGGGGCAGGTATTGGTCCTGTCCTAGCGGTGCAGCCTGGATGCAAGGTAGAAGCAACCTGCTGATGAGGAAGCCTTGGCTGAGCCATTGGTAAGTATCTGTATTTGAAATTTACACGTGTAGATACAGTATGACTCATTTCAGAGGAGAGTTCTACAGAATGGGTCAATAGCAATACACAGGTGGGTTTCTTGCCGTGGGGATTGTCAGCCAAGAGTTGGAATCTGGAAGTGATTTGTGGGTTTAATGATGGGTAAGTGGAAGTATAGCATTTAAATGGCATCCTGTGTGTAAGGATGAAGAGGTTGTAAAAGGAGGTGAAGGGGTGTTAAAATCCAGCAGGTGTGGTGATCTTTCTGTGGAGCAGGCTAAGTATTTGAGTGTAGGGTAGGTGTACATAGTTTCTGTTCAGTTCAGCTGACCTAAATCTAGGCTAACTTTTGCCTTAGAAAAGAGAAGGTGTTAAACTATCCTAAAGTGGTCATGTACCCTATTCCCTGAGTATTCTGCAAAGGCAGAGTGTTAGTATGCATTTTATGGGTGTATTGCGGCATTGCTCAAAGAGGGCAGAGTTAAGATTCTGTTGATTTGTACCTTCTCTTTATGTTGTGGGTTTCAAAAGTTTAAGTTTGAAATATCTTCTTTATTGCTTGGTTTTTAGAGAGGTTTGAGTTTTGCTCAACTGAAGCGTCTGGAAGGGCATCAGAGACTACTGGGCAACATTAACTCTGCACTAATGGAGTTTTTTGTGACTGAATTTCCTGATTTTTTTTTTTTTTAAGAAAAATATTTTTGTATGAATTAGTGGTCATTTAGGCAGTTGTAGTTATCATGCTAGTTGGCAACTGAGGCACTATTGTGATTAGCTAAAGGTAAAGGATGCTGTATGGTTCCTAAGTGGTCCTCCTGTCTCTTGCACACTTTGTTACAGTGGAATGGTAACAATGGTCATGCTTTGAAATGTATGGAGGGTAGAGTTGCTGATAGGTCAGGGAGAGAAATCACAGTTTTATTCCATGTTGCTTACAATAATTTTAGTGTGTGACAGAAGCCTGGTGTGTCTCTCTCCTTGTCCACCTCTTTCTCCACCATCCCCCAAAACATACAGCCCTCTTGCCAACATTTTCAGCTAACCCTCCCCTACCTGCATTAAATGCATTAAACCATTTGCAATTTAGAGTCCCTTAGCATATAAAAAGCTGCTCCTTGCTGTCTGGTGCCCTCTGCTGCTGCATACACATATCACAGGCAGCAGTTTACCATAGGAAGGGTTTTAAGTCTCCAGTGTTATGTAGCCTGAGCTGCATCCCATGCTCCCATTGCAACCCTGCTGTAGCTACCCTCCCTGCCCACTGTTTTAGTCAGGCTTCCCCAGCTATGCCCCTATCCGACCCAGTCTGCCCCCTCCCAGGTGGCTTCTTCACCCCCTACTCCAGTGATCACTCCTACCCCACACAGGGGATGTGTGTAACTTAACTTTGCATTTCCTGGCTCTCAGAGGTCTTAATTTGCATCACCTTAAGATCCTGCCACAAACATGAGAGGGGCTCAGATCCTGGCATATTCATGATGAGGGGGAGGGAGGCAGGGAGAGGGGCTCAGATCCCCCCAGATTCTGGCAAATGCATGGGAGGGGAGAATGTGGGTCTGTCATGGCCTCTTTCCCTAATCCTTCTGCACTCCCCCTGGCACTCATCCCCATGTCCTTTCTCCCAGTGTCTCCTCCCTTCCACACCCGTAGTCCCTCTACCTGCCCCAACCCCTAACCCCTTCTCTACCACCCATCTCCATTCCCACATCCCCAAACCCCTCTCCTCCCGCCCTTACTTTTCCACCCCCTAACCCCACCTAAGTTCCCTAATCTCCATAACCCATGGCCTGTGCAGCAAGCATTTGTATGTGTAATTGATTTTCTTTCCAGAAATAGTTTTTGCTCCTTCTGAATTTTCAGCTGTATTTGGATTACATTTCCCAAAATTAACCCCCTCCTCTCACAGAGGTAGATAGTAGCAACATCCCTACAGATCTTTCTCAGATTTTTCCAAGAGTCAGGTTCAAGTTTACAATGCCTGGGTGTAGCTCAGGTTTAATGGCCATAGCATATCCCTTTGAACCGTCTAGGTCATGGGAAAGCAGATAGACTAGGTAAAGGGTTTCTGGCCCTTCTGGAAATGAGCATTGCAATCTATTCAGTGCTCAAGTGTTAAGTATAAAGTCTAACTATTCCTTCCATAACAATTTCAATATTGCTTTTCCAAAGGGGTTGGGAGTGCCATACACTAGCTGAACTAAATGTTGAATTATTGAGATCAGTTGGGGGATGATCAGAGCTGTGGTTTGAGCCCCGTGTGTGTGCAAAAAATCACTGGCAGAATCTGTACGCAGTGTTGTTGCAGGTGTGTTGGTCCCAAGCTATTAGAGAGAGAAGGTGGTTGAGGTAATATCTTTTATTGGATCATCTTCTGTTAGTGAGAGAGACAAGCTTTTGAGCTTACAAAGAGCTGAAGAAGACCTCTGTGTAAACTCAAAAGCTCGTCTCACTAGTAGAAACTGTCACCTTTATGAAATCCTGTTTTTGTTTTTATTTTTTCTGAGGGCTGTATCTTAGAAACTCTCTGTCCAATGATCACAAGTTTGGATCACGAATCCTACCCTTCACTCCTACGAGGCATAGCAACTTCAAGCTAGTCCAAGCAGGCACAAGGATTTTAGAGCCCTTAGATGAGTTATCCTAGAGGAAAGGGTTCTCAAGCTTAACTACAGCAGAACTGACGCTGTGATGTAATAGGGTGGGATTTTGAAATGCACTCAGTGCTGGCCTAACTCCGCTGAAGTTCATGGTGGTAAAACTCCCATTGACTTCAATGGGAGAAGAGTTAGGCCCGTGCTGAGCACTTCTGAAAGTCCCACCCATGGACCCCAGTCCAACAAAGACTTATACACATGCCTAACTTTATACACTGTGAATAGTCCCATTGAAATCAATAGAACTATTCACATGTTTAAAGTTAAGCATGCACTTAAAATGTTTTGCTGGATTGGGGTGACAGGACTTAATTCTGCCCTCTTTTAAACCTGGCCAACCTCAGTGAAGTCAATGCGCTTGTATGGGAGTAACTGAGAGCAGTATTTGTCCCATGACCTTTTTGTTTATCTTATGCATGGGCCAGTCCAAACTATTTGAAGGGAGAGAGAATCTATGATCATTTTTTCTCAAGCTGTGTATATATAAATGTCTGCAAGAAAACATACATGGAGAGTCATCAGCAAAGTGTCACAACAACATCTACTGGCATTTTTTTTGCAAGATTTTATTATTGTTATTGGTTAACAAATACTGTGGAAATTGTATGCACGTTATGATTTAACATTAAATATGAATTTGCACAGTACTCATGGTTGACCGTGCCCCATCACTTTTAAAATGTAGTTAAAGTGTATGAGTGTTTAATAGCTGTACTTCCTAATATGAAAAGCACACTTACAGAAAAATGAGTTCTTAACAATGTCCATAATTGCCAGTTTAACCATTAAACTTTACCTTGGGTCATTTTTTCTCTCTGCCAAAAGATTATTAAATACAGATTAAGAGGGTTTGCTAGCATTAGCTTTGGATTCATAAGGCATTGCTGTTCAATATACTGTATGTTTTATCTGAGCTAGATTCAACAGCAGGGCATTTGCAAAAAATGTTAATTGGCAACTGACTTTCAAAGAGATTTAAACCATAATTGGATTATTCACTTTCCTGTTGAATTTAAAGGATCAAGGCTTCTGCTTGTCTTGCAGTTCCATTGGATCTCTCCCTATTTCCTTTAATAGTGAGATATTGTTGAACGACTGTATTCTGAGGGTTGTATCCTTTTGTGCTGCCAGGTCTCAAGGTCTTTCCTACTCTCTGACTTTTTCTTATTATTGGAATGCCTAGTGGAACATTTTAATGGTTGGAAGTATTCACTTCTGAACTCACCATGTATTTTCTTCCTGCGTCATTGTCCAAGATTGATATCTACAGAGAAGAGAGCTTTAAAAGGCCCTTGACTTTGGCTGTTGTCTGCTAAAAGCTCGTTTAACACATCGCAGTGGGTAGAAATCTTCACTGATCACTGAATTTATGGCTGAGCTAGCCTGATTAAATGCATGAGTATTTCTGGTAATCTTTGTTTTGACTTTACATGTTTTGAGCTTGATAAGGTAGCAAGAGAATGTTGCCCATCTGGATGTTAAGTTGGAAAATGTAGCAAAGAAAAAATTTAAACATAAAGAATGATTGCATGAAATCATGTGAAATGTCCATTGGGTGAAAACGAATCCTAACTTCACATCTCTCAAGAGATATATACATAATGTAAATGCTTACAGCTGCATTTAGTTTCTTATATCCTGATTAGATTTAAATTAAAGGAAGGATGTCATGTTGAATTATGAAGGATTATTTATTTTACTTATTTATTTCAATTTATTATATGCTTTCCTTCACAGACTCTGTAGGCACACTTGCAAAAAACATTAAACTTACAAATATTACTGAGACTAAACTGATAATGACTATTAAAATAAAGACATTTTAAATAAATCCTTTCCAAGCCACTAGCCCAGGTTTTCAAAATAAGCCATGTACTATGCTACAAAGCTGGACTAATTTAGGCTGTATTAGAGTGAACTCCAGAGTTAAAGATCTTCTGCTGAGTATGCCTTGCCTCTAAATTTCTGTGACGTGCCACAGGTCTACAATCTAGATCTACTAGGATCAGGGCAGTTACCATCTCCACAGTGATACCCAACAGCTTTGGTGAAATGGGGAACAGCAAGCTATGAGCCTGTGCATTCAAGCACCACTGACTGTCCTGTACACACACAGAAGTCCTGACTGGTAGAGCCTACCATGTTCCCTGATTGGTCACGCTATTTAAGGCCTAGTGGAAAGAAGCTGGAGGGTGTCTGTGCAAGTAGGTGGATCCCTGCCTTGCTGCTGCAAGCAGATCTTGCTATGCACTCCTAATACTGAGCCACAGTCCTGGTTCCTGTCCCCAGCTTTGCTCCTGATACTTGGCCTTGCTTCTGGTCCCCTGCTCTGCTCCTGACCCCTTAGCCTGCCTCTGTTCTGCTAACTCTACTTTGGCTGGCTCACTCGGCTCTGACCCAGCCTGACTCATTGACATGGACTCTGACCAGATCCTACAGGTGACACAGGTAAGGACTGCTTAACCTTGACCCTCTAGATTGAACGTGAATCATGTTCTTGCATCTCCTGCAATCCAGGCCCTAACCTCAACCTTTAGCCTCATAGCCAGGGTCCTGATAACCTCTAGGCCCTGACAGCTGGAGAGTCCCTGCTGATCTCACTGTAAAGGCAAAGCTCCAGGGGCAAGGTATTCTCTCCAAGTTGGTGATACCTAGGATTAAAGCTAGTTGAATGATGGGGAAGGTGGGACAAATTCCATGAATAATCATTCCAGTTTTTAAATGCATGTTCTTCAACTATGGTTGCTTTGAGCAAACATTCAGGCAGTCCAATATACTGGCACAAATATTTGCAGAAGGCAAATTTCAGTATTTCTGTGGGAAGTGCTTGTATGCTCAGGGAACAAATAATATCATGTGACTGTCTGAATAATCACAGCCAAATAACAGCACAAAGTCAGTATATTCTTGAGCAGTCCGTAGCAGTGGTTTTCCATCTGTGGACCCTGAGAAGTCTGCAGACTTTGTCTAATATTTCCACAGGGATCTGCACCTCCATTTGACATTGTTTAGGGGTCTGCAAATGAAAAAAGGTTGAAAACTCCTTGTCTATAAAGTAAAATATTTGAAAAGACAAACTAACTTAATAATGAATATGTTCAAGGATATTGCAATCTACTTTCTCAAATTCCATGAGAGACTTAATTTGCTGGATAAATTGTTCACTGTGAATTCTCAGCTCTACTTAAGACCCAAAACATAAAGGATGTTTTTCATAGATCAATGTTAACATGCTGATTTACACTGAGATTTGAAATGGAAACCAGCATAGTAACATGTTCCTTGTAGAAACAACAGCTAAGTTAGCAGTCAGCTGTTTTTTATGTAGGCTGAGTTTTCTGAATGGCCTTCAGGTATTGTCCCACTAACATACATTGCAGAAATATAATCTGGAGATGAAAAAGCAAGGACTAGTATTTTAAATGGAAATCACTCTCTCTCCTTAAGTGTATAAGAAAGGTAAAAGTTTAGGTGCCAGTCTGAATCTTTGAGGTCCTGTGACCAACTCTTCCTGCCCTCCCCTACTTAACAGCCCTTCTGTGAAATGGGGGCCTATGCTGCCTTCTTGGGGTGAAGGCCCAGCAGCCTATTAACCACCTCTAATTTGTAAACTCTTCATGGGGAGGGACTACATTTTTCCTGTGTTAATACAGCCATTAGCACAATGGGACCTTGATCCTAGATGGGGGCCTTTGGGCACTACCACAAAGAAAATAAAGAAAATAATAATAATGATTGTGACATATGGGGACCATCCAGACTGGCAAGACATTGTCACTGCGTGCCCATGCAGCTGCCTGACACAAGTAGCCAACCCACAAATATAAGGTCTCATCCTGGCTCTCACCAGCCTAGTTACTCCTTGTCAGGTGACACCAGTCCCCGGTCTCCCCAAATCCATCATCCCCTAGTTCCTTCAAACCATTTCCTCTCTGGTTTGTCATCCCTGAAGGCGTGAAACCAGCTTCCCAGTTATCAGTTTACTTTGGCACGTATGCCCCACAAAGTTTGTATGAAAGAGGCTGTCGTAAACAGATAGTTAAGGGTTAATGTCTCTTTTACCTGTAAGGGGTTAACAAACAGTGACCCTGGAACACCTGACCAGAGGACCAATCAGGAGACAAGATACTTTAAAAATCTCAGTGGAGGGAAGTCTTTGTGTGTGTATGTTCTTTCTTTGTCCGTGTTCTGTCTGGGTTCTGAGAGGGACCAGACATGTAAGCAGATTCCTCTAATCTTTCTGGAAAAAAATCTCTTCTGTTCTAATTTTCATAAGTACCAGGAGAAAGGCGATTTTAGTCTTTTGATTGTTTTCTTTATTTGCACATGTGTATTTGGCTGGAAGGTTTTTAATGTGTAGTTTCATAGAATTTATCATAGATTATTAGGGTTGGAAGGGACCTCTGGAGATCATCTAGTCCAACCCCCTGCTCAAAGAAGGACCAATCCCTAAATCGCCCTTTCAAGGATTGAACTCACAACCCTAGGTTTAGGAGGCTACTGCTCAAACCACTGAGCTATCCCTCCCTCCAGTTTGCTTGAAAGATTTTTAATTTGTATGTATGCTGGGGGGAGGATTCTCTCTAGTGTCTATAATCTGAAAGACCCTGTAATTTTCCATCTTGATTTACAGAGATAATTTTTACTTTTTATTTCTTTTATTAAAAACTTTTCTTTTTTAAAGACCTGATTGATTTTTTCCCCTTGTTAAGGCTCAAAGGAACGGAAATACAATAAAGCCCATGCTGCAACACTGTGATGTTTGTATCACAGTATGATGAAGTACTAACTCAACATCACCACATGAAGATGCAGGATGGGATGCTCCTTCGCAGC
>NC_133773.1:74855088-75000687 GCF_003597395.2 Chelonoidis abingdonii
ACAATGATCCTCACTTTCATGGCCTTTGGGTGGCAGGCCAGCCTCGCCCACAGACAACCGCCAACCTGAAGGCATATGACAGTAGATGCCAGACGCACGAATAGTAACTCTAACTCAGGAACAATCCATGCAACAAACCCGATGCAACTCTGCCACATATCTACTCCAGCGACACCACCAACAGGACCTACCAGATCAGCCCAACACCATCACCGGTTCAGTCCACCTGACATCCGTCAATGTATATATGCCATCGTATGCCAGCAATGCCCCCTCTGCTATGTACATCGGCCGAACATGGACAATTCCCTCGAAAAAAAGGATAAAATGGGACACAAATCTGAATTAGCAATGGTACCAATATACAAAAACCTGTAGGAAGCAACACTTCAATTCTCCTGGACACACAATAGCGAGATCTAAAGGTAGTCATCTACAGCAAAAAAACTTCAGGACTAGACTTCAAAGAGAAACTGCTGAGTTTCAGTTCATCTGCAAAGTTGACATTCATCAGATCAGGATTAAACAAAGACTGTGAATGGCTTGCCAACTACAAAAGCAGTTTCTCCTGCCCTTGGTTTTCACACTCTCACTGCTAGACAGAGGGCCTCATCCTCCCTCATTGAACTAACTTCATTATCTCTAGCTCTGTTCCTTGCTTGCATATATACTACTTGGCCCTGGAGAATTTCCAACACATGCATCTGACGAAGTGGATATTCACCCATGAATGCTCATGCTCCAATAATCTATAGTCTATAAGGTCTGCCACAGACTCTTTGCTGCCACCGTCAGTAACTATGTAGTTTAAATATAAAAATGGACTTGGGAACCTTGCCAATTGACCAGGTAGAGCTGGAAATATCAAGTTAACGATAGTCAAAATCAATCACTGGGGCAGGGGTACTTGCAAGAAGGAAGGGTAGAAGGATGCTCTTGTGACTGGAGATTACACAATATTGCTGAGCATTCTGGGATGAAGCCCCAAAGGAGCTGTTAGGTCTATGCTGTTTCCAGAAACAGGGAAGTGGGCCATAAGAATCATTCTTGAACATTGACATAATCAGAGTAATTGTTAAGGAAACCGGACACTTATACCACTATATGTGACAATCAGCTCCAAACATCCCACAGGGAGAACAGAAGGTTTAAACACCCCAAAATAGCAGTTGACACAACTGATTGCATACTCCAATTATTTACCATAAGAGTATATCAAGTAAAGGTCTTTTTATGAAAGTTTATAGATTCTGAACTTCGTGGTCATTATGAGATGTATAGACTCGTTCTGAATCTATGTTATATTATGTATATAGAAAACTGTTGCTTTAACCGAGTACTCCACTTCTACTTGAGCATATAACAGTTAAGAGCATTATCTATATAACATCAGGTTCAGAGCAGTCTAATACATACTTGTAAAGCCTGAAGGTTGCAAACTCTACTGTTATTTTTGTCTGCAACGTGTGCAATTGCTCTTCCTTAACTATTCATCTTTGAATCTGTTTTTTCTAATAAATAAACATTGTTTATTTTTATATCAGGTGGGCCTCTGTCATGGTATAAAACGCCAACTCTAACCTTAGAGTCTAAAAGATGCGGGTTCAGACCAGCATGAAATCCCCTAAGCTTAATTACCAGCTTAGACCTTGTTAGTGCTGCCCACCGAACCAGGACTTGGAGTGCCTGGTACACTCTGGTCCGCCCCAAACCTTCCTGGGGACCCTCAAGACCCAAACCCCTTGAGTCTCACAACAAAAGGGAAATAAATCATTCCCCTCCCTCCTTTCTTCCATCCTAGATTGCCTTCCGCTCCCTGGGTACATAGGAGATCACTGTTGATTCAACTTCGTGTGAAATCTTAAAACAGAGAGGAATGTTACTCCCCCTCCTCTTTTCCCCTCACCCAGAGGCAATTACAGATTTCAAGCTCCGTGAATCTAAACAAAAAGGAAATTCACCTTCCCCCCTCTTCTCCGCACGCAATTCCCTGGTGAGTACAGACTCATTCGCTCTGAGCCTAACAAGGGGGAAAAAATCAATCAGGTCTTAAAAAAGAAAAAAAGTTTTTAATAAAAGAATAACAAGGTAAAAATTATCTCTGTAAATCAGATGGAAAATTACAGGTCTTTCAGATTATAACACTAGAGAGAATGCCTCCCCAGCGATACATACAAATTAAAAATCTTTCAAGCAAACTGGAGGGAGGGATAGCTAGTGGTTTGAGCAGTAGCCTCCTAAACTGGGGTTGTGAGTTCAATTCCTTAAAGGCGATTTAGGGATTGGTCCTTCTTTAGCGGGGGTTGGACTAGATGATCTCCAGAGGTGCCTTCCAACCCTAATAATCTATGATAAAATTTCTATGAAACTACACATATAAAACCTTCCAGCCAAATACACATGTACGCAAATAAGAAAACAATCAAAAAGCACTAAACTCGCCTTCTCCTGGTACTTATGAAAATTAGAACAGAAGAGCTTTTTTGCCAGAAAGATTAGAGAATCTGCTTACATGTTCTGGTCCCTCTCAGAACCAGACAGAACACGGACAAAGAAAGAACATACACACACAAAAGACTTCCCTCCACTGAGATTTTTTAAAGTATCTTGTCTCCTGATTGGTCCTCTGCGTCAGGTGTTCAGGGTTCACTGTTTGTTAACCGCCTTACAGGTAAAGAGGACATTAACCTTAACTATCTGTTACGACAGCCTCTTTCATACAAACTTTGTGGGGGCATACGTGCCAAAGTAAACTGATTAACTGGGAAGCTGCGTTTCACGCCTCCAGGGATGACAAACCAGAGAGGAAATGTTTTGAAGGAACTAGGGATGATGGATTTGGGGGAGACGGGGATGGTGTCACCTGACAAAGGAGTCACTAGGCTGGTGAGACCAGGATGAGACCTTATATTTGTGGTGTTGGCTACCTTTGATGTCAGGCAGCTGACAATGGGCACGCAGTGACAATGTCTTGCCAGTCCTGGATGGTCCCCATTATGTCACAATCAATTATTATTATTCTCTTTATTTCTCTTGTGGTAGTGCCAAAGCCCCCATCTAGATCAAAGGTCCCATTGTGCTAATGGCTGTATTAACACAGGAAAAATGTAGTCCTCCCAATGAAGAGTTTACAAATAGAGGTGAGTTAATACGGCTTGCTGGGGCTTCACCCCAAGGAAGGCCAGCATAGCCCCCATTTCCAGAAGGCTGTTAAGTAGGGGAGGGCAGGAAGAGTTGGTCACAGGACCTCAAAAGATTCAGAACTGCGCACCTAACTTTTACCTTTCTTATACACTTAAGGAGAGAGAGTGATTTCCATTTATAAAATACTAGTCCTTGCTTTTTCATCTCCAGATTTATATTTCTGCAATGTATGTAGTGGGACAATACTCTGAAGGCCATTCAGAAAACTCAGCTACAATAAAAACAGCTGACTCTAACTTAGTGTTGTGTTCTACAAAGGAACATGTTACTATGCTGGTTTCCAATTTCAAATCTCAGTGTAAATCAGAGTTAACATTGATCTATGAAAAACATCCGTTTATGTTTTGGGTCTTAGGTAGACTGAGAATTCACAGTGAAACAATTTATCCAGCAAATTAAAGTCTCTCATGGAATTTGAGAAAGTAGATTGCAATATCCCTTGAACATAATTCATTATTAAGTTAGTTGTCTCTTTCAAATATTTTAGCTTTATAGACAAAGGGAGTTTTCAACCTTTTTTCATTTGCGACCCCTAAACAATGTCAAATGGAGGTGCAGGATCCCCTGTGGAAATATTAGACAAAGTCTGCAGACTTCTCAAGGGTCCACATGATGGAAAACACTGCTACGGACTGCTCAAGAATAATGACTTTGTGCTGTTATTGGCTGTGATTATCAGCAGTCACATGATAATTATTTGTTCCCTGAGCATACAAGCACTTCCCACAGAAATACTGAAATTTGCCTTCTGCAAATATTTGTGCCAGTATATTGGACTGGCCTGAAATGTTTTGCTCAAAGCAACCATAGTTGAAAACATGCATTTTAAAAACTGGAATGATTATTCTTGGAATTTGTCCACCTCCCATCATTTCAACTAGCTTTTAATCCTAGGTATCACCAACTTTGCGAGAGAATTACCTTGCCCCTGGAGCTTTTGCCTTTACAGTAGAATCAGCAGGGACTTCCAGGCTGTCAGGGCCTAGAGGGTTATCAGGAACCCTGGGCTATGAGGCTAAACGGTTTGAGGTTAGAGGCCTGGATTGCAGGAGATGCTAAACATGATTCACGTTTCATATCAGAGGGTCAAGTTAATGTCAGTCCTTACGATGTGTCACCTGTAGGATCTGGTCAGAGTCCATGTCAATGGTCAGGCTGGGTCAGAGCCGAGTGAGCCAGCCAAAGTAGATTAGCAGAAACAGAGCAGGCAAGTGGGTCAGGAGGCAAGCAGGGCGGGCAGAAGCAAGGCCAAGGTATCAGGAGCAACTGGGGACAGGAACCAGGAACTTGGCTCAGTATTAGGAGTGCATAGCAAGAATCTGCTTGCAAGCAGCAAGGCCAGGATCCACCTACTGCACAGACACCCTCCAGCTTCTTTCCACTAGGCCTTAAATAGCTCGTGACCAAACAGGACATGGTAGCTCACCAGTCAGGACTTCTGTGTGTTGTAAGACAGTCAGTGGTGCTGAATGGCAAGCAGGCTCATAGCTTGCTGTTCCCCATTTTCACCAAAGCTGTTGGTATCACGTGGTGCGGCGGGGGAGATGGTAATGCCCTGATCCTAGTAGATCTAGATTGTAGACCTGTGGCATCGTCACAGAAATTTAGAGGCAAGGGCATACTCAGCAGAAGATCTTTAAGCTCTGGAGTTCACTCTAATACCAGCCTAAATTAGTCGTCAGCTTGTAGCATAGTACATGGCTTATTTTGAAAACACTGGGCTAGTGGTTGGAAAGATTTATTTAAAATTCTTTTATTTTAATAGTATTATCAGTTTCAGTCTCAGTCAGATTTTGTAAGGTTTAAGTGTTTTTTGCAAGTGTGCCTACAGAGTCTGTGAGGAAAGCATAATAATAAATTGAAATAAATAAGTTAAATAATATCCGTGCATAATTCAACATGACGATCCTTCCTTTAAATTTTAAAATCTAATCAGGATATAGAAACAAATGCAGCTGTAAGCATTTACATAGTGTATATATTCTTGAGAGAGTGAAGTTAGGATTCGTTTCCAGGATGGGTTGTAGATCCCTGATGTTGCATTGGAGGGGTTTTAGCTGGGGACTATATGTGATGGCCAGTGGAGTCCTGTTGGTTTCTTTCTTGGGTTTCTCTTGCAGTAGGAGGCTTCTGGGTACACATCTGGCTCTGTTCATCTGTTTCCTTATTTCCTCATGCGGGTATTGTAGTTTTGAGAATGCTTGGTGGAGATTTTGTAGGTGTTGGTGTTAGAAGAGGGCCTCATCCTCCCTGACTGAACTAACCTTGTTATCTCTAGCCTGCTTCTTGCTTGCATATATATACCTGCCCCTGGAAATTTCCACTACATGCATCCGATGAAGTGGGTATTCACCCATGAAAGCTCATGCTCCAAAACGTCTGTTAGTCTATAAGGTGCCACAGGACTCTTTGCTGCTTTTACAGATCCAGACTAACATGGCTACCCCTCTGATACATAGTACTAGGGTGATGGTTGATTTATTTGTCTTTGTTTATACAGAATGTATACATTTTTCATGGGAAGATGGTGACCTGAAAGTGATGCAATATTGCTAATCTTCCAGTAAAAATCTGTAAAGCTACCACCTTATTCTCCATTAAAGTAACTCATTAGATTCAATCTCTGCCATAATCCATATAGCAATCTGATAATGACTAGGCAACTGATGAGTTGTAGTTCCTGCTCTTGATAGGACGTGTGCAATTCTTAGCCAATTTTTAGTGTCCCATCTCTCCAGCACCAACCCACTTTTTGGTGTCATCCACTTGCTAGGTCTTGTCCTGTAAACCATTTGGACCAAAAGCAGCAATGTACTATATATTTGTCTAGTGCCTAGCACATGGGTCCCCAGCCTGGTTGGTTTTGAGGCGCTACCATAACCTAAATGTTAATAATAGAAATAATTTCAGTCCTCCGGGACTAGCCTGAATCATTATAGAACATTTTGGAGAGAGGAACGATGGTCCAGTGGCTCAGGCACTAGTCTGTGACTTGGGAGACAGAGAGATCATCTAGTCCCACCTCTCCCTCCCCACCCCCGTCTTCTCCCTCTCCCTCTCCCCAGGGCTGAGGCAGGACCAAGTAAACCTAGACCATCCCTGATAGGTGTTTGTCTAACCTGTTCTCAAAAACCTCCAGTGATGGGAATTTCACAGTCTCTTTTGGATAGTTTTCCTATTATCTAACCTAAATCACTTTTGCTGCAGATTAAATCAATTACACCTTGTCCTACCGTCAGTGGACATCTAGAACAATTGATTACCATCCTTTTTATAACAGCCTGTAACATAGTAGAAGACTATGAGGTCCCCCCTCAGTTTTCTTTTCTAAAGACTAAACATGCCCAGTGTTTTTAAAATCTTTCCCTATAGGTCATGTCTTCTAAAGCTATTGCTCTCTTCTTAACTCCCTGCATTTGTCCATATCTTTCTTAAATTGGACACTCCAGCTGCAGCCTCACCAGTGCTGAGGAGAGTGGAACAATTACCTTCTGTGTCTTTCATATGAGACTCCTTTTAATACATCCTAGAATATTGGATATTTTTTTGCAGCTGCATTATATTGTTGGCCTATACTCAATTTATTATCCTCTATTATCCCTGGATCCTTTTCTGCAGTACTACTGTCTAGACAATTATTCCCCATTTTCTATTTTTTGCATTTGATTTTTCCTTCCTAAGGAAGTAATTTGCACTTGTCTTTACTGAATGTCATCTCGTTGATTTCAGACCAGTACTCCAATTTATCAAGGTTGTTTTGAATGCTAATCCTGTCCTTCAAAGTGCTTGCAATCCCTCCCAACACATTTTATAAGTATACTCTCCACACCATTATCCAAGTCTTTAATGAAAATATTGAATAGTACTAGACTCAGGACAGACCCCTGTGGGGCCCCACTAGAGACGTGTTCCCAGCTTGACAGTGAACCATTGATAACTACGTTGAGTATGGTTTTTTCAACCAGTGTTGCACCCACAGTATAGTAATTTGATCTAGACCACATTTCCATACTTCACTTCTTAGAATGTCTTATTAGCTGATGCCATTAGCTGATCACAAGTGTGGGGCAAAAACCTTGGAGAAGGCTCTCTGATTTCATTCAGACCTGGTCTAGACTACAGAGTTAGATCAGTGTAAGGCAGCTTATGTTGACCTAATTATGTCACTGTCTACACAACAGCCCTGCTCCCACTGATGTATTTGCCTTACTACACCAACATAACTCCACATCTGCAAGGCTTATGTGGGTGTAATTAGGGTTGCTTACATCTGCTGTTGGCTGTCATTCTTTTCTGTTGGCTGCCATTCAATTTCAGAGCTCCCTGTGAAATTGACAAGAAAGCCTTCATGGAGGGTAGGAGGCTCCAGCTAGAGCCAGCTGCTCGGTCTTGCTGCTCCCAGCCAGGCTGGCACCCTAGCTCTCTGCTCCACAGTCAGATCCATGCTGCTGCCTGGGCTCCCCACAAAGAGCCCTGCTGCCACCTGAGGTCCCAGCATCTCATTCCGAGCTGGGCTACTGCCCAGGCTCCTCACTGCCCACCAAAGAAGGAGTGTAGCATGGATGCGAAGTAATTGCTACAATGGCTGTAAGTCAACCTTCATTAATTGCAGGTTTCATGGAGAATAGATAGGGATAGTTTAAAAAGTAAAAATAGTTGCCATACGGAGAAGGAACAAAAATACTCCCATTGACCCAGCTTAATCTTCTTTAAACTGGAGACTTAAGTCTTTTTTTTGACACGTGTTCTTGGCTGAGATGGTGAGGCAGGAAGGGTTTACCCTGTCTTTAGGCTTCTTGCCACCAAAATAGAAAATGGAAACAAGTTTTCTAGTTCATCCAAGCAACCAGTTACCCCGTAACATTTGAGCTAGGTGTTCTGTGAAATTAGCTGTTTTAATGCACTTAAACTAGTGAGTAAAGTATTCAGACAGGAACACCTCTCATTTCTAAGGCTTTCTTTCTGAACAGCTGAATCTACTAACAAGTGAATAGTCAGCACTTTCAGTTTCTCAAATACACTGTCATACAATGTTAGCACTACTTTAGTTCTCAGCTTTGTTATTTCCACTTTCCAGTAACATCTATCCTCTTTGAGTGAGTTATTTGCTTTTCTGGACTGAAATTAATGCCACCCACTCTGTTAAAGTCAGATCCCAACTTCTTGACTTACCTATTATTCTGTCCCTTTCTTACCCTGCTCTGTCAGTGCAGCACTATATCTCCAGCTGGGAGGGCAGGGAAACGACTCCCTTGGGAGCAGTTTATCAGAGCAATAAATGTTATGCATTTTACTAGGATGCTATCAACATCCACCATCATGCTGAAGCAAAACAATTGTTCCTTTTATTCATATAATATATAGGTATGGTATACGGTAAGTGTGTGTCCAGCAGAGTACAGTATCTTGAAGGCACAAGAAGTTACTTCAAAGCCCAGCCATCACAGGCTGTACATCTTAATTTTTATTAATGATTGTTTCCCACTTTTCTTCCTGCACCCCGTTGTGCCATTTGCTTTAATTGCTTTGCTCATACAGGCATCCCCAAATCAGTGCCAGCCTTGCAGCTTAAGCTTTTCTATGTTCTCTTTCTGGATCCTCTCTTCCTTCACTCCCCTTTATCGTACTAATCGCACACAACTCCACTGATTTCAAGGATCCACCATCTCTTGATTTCACTCAGACCTGCTGGGGCTCAGTAGAATCAGGTCTGTCAATGAACTTCATAGCTCTGTAATGAGGCTACGATGGATTCCTATTCACGGACCATAGGAAGACAGAAAAGGAAGATCTTTGTGTTAACACTCACTAACCCTTTTATATTTCTTATACTATTGTTTTTTAACCTACTAGGATGCCATAGTAGAAAATTAGTGTACTTTTAATAAACATTTCTTGATCAGAACTACATATTGTAATGTTGAAATACATTGTTAATCTGCCTTAGATATATTAATTGAGTGCTAAAGGAAACTATTCACAGTAAAAATAAACTTGTCATTGTCTTTAAACCTCAGTCTCTCAATGACATACAAGACCAGTTTTTAGAGGAAGCCAGGGAGGTTAAAAAAGAAAAATCAGAAGCCTTGTACCACACATATGCATGTGCTTAATTTGCATGTGCAATTACCACAACAGTCTGCACAAATCTGTCATGAGAACATGACAGAAAGGTTTTGTATACATGTGTGTGCACACGGCCTAGACTTCTGACTTTTTCAAAATCTGTCCCATAATATAACCTGTCTGTTTGTACTTTATAGGCAGGGTGGTTCTTGTTGATCTTGATATCTGAGATATGCCTAATGTGTTTAAATATTGATCATTCTCATGTGTCTCAAAGATGCATATTTTATAAATTAAATGAAATCATATCAGATGTCTTTCACAACTACTGTCAAATGTTCCTTTTTAGATTTTAAAGGATGCAATTGCAAGAAATACAGGAGAAAGGTATTCGGTAGAGATAGAAACTTACTGTTTCCATTATATTAATGCAACATATATATGAAAAAAGTAATTAAGAACTAAAGAACCTGAAGATTAAGAGTTTATTTTATCCTTCAGTATATGATCATTTCCTCCCAGAACACTTATAAACCATACCAGTTGTCCCATTCCCTGAAAACAGGTGTAGTTATGGCTTCTTTGCTAGAGTTGTCTCCATGGCAAGTTTCCTGGCCAGATACCTACAACTCATTTTTTGTAAACAAGGCATTTGGCTGCTCCCAATGGCTCTGAAAATGGTCTGATGGGCCAGCCAGCTGAGAAGCAGCACTCTTGAACAAGGGAGCATCATGATGCTGGATTATTCTGCCTTCCACATGCCAGGGAGACTCTTTGCTTCCACAGGCTGTAGCTTCCTCTCCAGCTATGTTCTTCCCAGCTAAACCTGATCTCCATTGCATGGTACTGCAGCTAATAAGCCTCCTGTAGTTAGTCTGCTAACTCAGCTTCAGCCATTATTGCCTTTCACCTTCAGTATCAGAGGGGTAGCCATGTTAATCTGTATACACAAAAACAATGAGGAGTCCGGTGGCACCTTAAAGACTAACAGATTTATTTGGGCATAAGCTTTTGTGACTAAAAAAACCCACTTCTTCAGATGCATGGAGTGAAAATTACAGATACTGGCATAAATATACTGACAGGTGATGAGAAAGGAATTATCTTACTAGTGGAGAACCAGAGTTGACAAGGTCAATTCAGTCAGGGTGGATGTGGTCCACTCTCAATAACTGATGAGGAGGTGTCAATACCAAGAGAGGGAAAATTGCTTTTGTAGTGACCTAGCCACTCCCAGTCCCTTTCAAGCCCAAATTAATGGTGTTAAGTTTGTAAATGAATTGTAGCTCTGCAATTTCTCTGAAGTCCATTTTTGAAGTTTTTTTGTTGAAGGATGGCTACTTTTAAATCTGTTATTGAATGTCCAGGGATATTCAATTTCATCCTAGGCTGGCTACTTCAGCCACCAATTTTGCTATCTCTAAAACTTCTATATGTTAAGTCTACTATGTGGTCTCAGTTATAAATACTAGGTAATGTAAGGTCACCCATGTTGCTCCAACCGCTCCCAACCCCACCAACTCCAGAGCCCCACAAAGAGGAAATACAGCCATAGCATGCTCAGCTTTCTGCAGGTACCACTCCTCCTGCATCACAGCTGAGACTCATCAGGGGCACCTGAGGGGAGTTTGCTTAGAAGGTAGATTAATGGCTTGCAGCCAGGCAGTTTCCCACCTTGTCATCTAAATTATAGCCAGTCTAGACCCAAGTTGTCAGTAACCTGTGCCTGCTCTGCAGAATTCTGGGGCTCAGGGGACTGCTGTGTGAGCCTGCTTGGGGTGACTTTTGTTCTTATTTTAGGCATGAAGGTCAGTTTCAGACATAGAGAATAGAGGGTAAGATCCTTGTACTTGCAGATGCAATTTTGATGTGCTAGGGGAAGGTTTCACTGTTCGATTTGGATCATTGAGCATTTCAATGCACTGGGCTGGGATGAGGCAGAAGGGATGGTGTTTGATATGACTGTGATGCTGGTAGACCAAGTGCCAGCTCATGCCGAGGCCTCACTGAACACTGACAAAGCGTAGCTAGAAACCAGTGTGGCTCACCTGGTGTTAGTATTATTAAAATGGATGTGTTTAGATTTTATGAAATACTTGTAGGGTGCTACATGTATTAATCTCACTTAGCATCTGTACCCCATGTTATTGTTATATTAAATGTCTGCATTTAACCTCTGTGTAACTCACAAAACAGGAAAGAAACATTAATTAATATAAAATGCTGGCTTCCTAAGGAAGGTGTTAGGTCCTGCATACGAGAAGGCCCATTGAAACCAAATGAGTCATTGTGAAATGACAGCAACCTTGTTTATTTTACTCCCCATACCCATGAAGAGGAGATGTGCACATGGACTCGTCCCACCATCTTGAACTCTGGGGGAAAGGAAGAAAAAATCCCTGACAAGAAAGAACGGTATGTCTATCCTGCTTGGACTGGGAGATGGCAAGATTTCTAAGGATAAGGAAGAGATCCCAAGCTCCTTAGCTTGGGTTAGCCCATGAGGGCAAAGAACTTGTATATTACAGTAGCTTCTGTTACTTTTTGAAACCTAAGACTATAACTCATTTGTGTGTGCATATTTATCTGCTTTAACCTTGTAAATATGGTAGAACCCCACTTATCCAGCCCTCCATTAGCCGGCTCTCCATGTTACCCAGGCCAGCAACTCAAACAGGTACAAAAAGGGGAAATCTCTCATGTGGCCACTAGACAGCGCTGAAGCATTGTACTTTCCCATTCTTCTGTTTATCCAGATTTTTGATTATCTGATCTGGCCCCAGTCCCAGTTAGATCAGAAAAAGGGGTTTGGTAGTAACTCTTATATTTCTTTCTCTTAAATAATAAATCTTTATTTAATTTATTATAGGATTGGCTACAAGAGTTGTCTTTGCTGCAGGATCTGAGGTAAGTAACTAATCTTTTGGGACTGGGAGTAACCAAAATATTATTGTGATAGATGATCCCTTACACTAAAAATCACAAAGGAAGCTTAATTGGGTATCAAGACAGACTGGAGTACCCAGTGGGATGTCTGACTCCGTGTTAAGACTGTTGTAATGCTTGAGGAGTTCACACTTGATTAGTGAAATCTAAGTATAGAACTCACAACCAGGTTGGGGTTTTTGCCCTGCTTAAGTCTTCCATGAGGTTGGTACTCCTGCTCCTGAGCCACTCCAGACAGTTTGACAATGACCAATGGCTGGAACCAGACCTCAATGATATACATATTGGATTGGAAAGGAGAGGATCATTAAGAGATCTGGCAGGGTTTTTAAACACAGAGTCTTCCTTCCTTCCTCCTGACACACTTAATATTCATTTATATGGCCTTTTGATTAAGCAAAAGAAGAACCAGATTGAGCTCAAACTTTATTTTCCCTTGTACCAGGCTGACATGGGTGGATACATTACTAAGTGGTTCTGGAGGAAAGCTAGCATTCTTGTCACTATTGACAGTCCCAGAAGCAATGTCAGCCATGAGATTTGGAAGTTCACCCATAACAGCTTCAAGGAAATCCTTGGTCATGGCATTATTTTTTCATACTGCTTATCCATCTAGATAGAGTGTAGCTTTCATACACTGGGAATGGCATTCAGTCTTGATATCCAGTCCCAATTTGAAGGGTAGCTGCCTGAAGTAAAACTGATAAATTATCAGGCAAGCAATCAATATCTAGTGGATAGGATTATATTCAACAATTGCACGGATGATGAATCTTCTGATTTCATGGCCACCAAGAGGACTATGGGACTATCTCAGGTGGATGTTATCTTAACTCATAGCTGGCTGACTCTTCATCTAGTGTTTGGGTTAGGATTAGAGATTTAGAAATTATATCCATGTCATGCTTCAGCCCGTGTCTGTTGATCTGCCTTCTGGGCTCCGCTTTATTGTTGGGATGAAGGATTTATTTTGATGACCCACTCTCTGAAAATAATGGAACCCAAATGTTTCTAGGAGCTCCTGACTGATCACTTTATCAATGGTTTCATGGAATTTAATAATGTATTTAACTGTCCTCCACCACTGATATAATGGCTTCCCCTCACCCTCAGAACTCTGAGGAAAAAGTGATGGATCACCTTGGTTTATGGAGGGCCAGCAAGGCTGAAGCTGGGTTTGGTTCTATTGATAGTTATAATTTATGCTAATATTTTAAAATGTTGTTAAGGGTACATAACAAAAGAAATTGTGTTAGCTAGGTTTAGGCTGAAATTGGTCAGCTATAAAATAGGAGATTATTTTAACCTGCAAGATTTTAGTGAAACCCAGCAGTAGAGGTTTCTGGGGTTTGGCTTGAGGGTAGCTCTAACTTGTTCTAAGCTACTGAGTTGTATTTGACTCCTGCTTTGGATCAGATAATCAGACCTAAGAAGCCAGTGACCAAGCAGTCTTGGGAATATGCAGGGGCTCCAATAGGTACCTGGTTTCTGTTTCATTTTACTTTGTGTTTCCTCTGGGCAAGGGAGTGACTGTGGCTTCCCTGTGCTGAAAGCAGGGCAGGATTAACTTTCTTGTGGGTCTGGGGCTATTAGATTTTGTGGGGGCTCTGTGTAAAAGTCTTTTTCCTTATTTAAAACAAAATGATCACAATGATGGCATCAAGGCTATTAACGCTATACTTTTAATTAGCCTTTTAATTAACATTAAGCCGTTCTGTGGTTACATTTCAGTCTTAAAACAAGTAGAATACAGTGCAGTTAATTCAAAATAGCCTACTTCTTACCTTAGAACAGCTGTTATTAGTTTCTTTCTGGGAGGGAGTTTGAGTGCAGGAGGGGTTTTGACCAGAGGCATGGGGTTAGGGTGCAGGAGGGGGTGTGAGGTTCAGGCTCTGGCTAGGAGGCGCTTATCACAGGCAGCTCATGGCCAGGGGCACAGCAGGGCTTAGGGAACTGGCCAAAGGGAGCTGCAGGGATGGTGCTGGGGGAAGGGGCAGCACATAGAGCCACCTCCTCCCCCACAGAGACATGCCCACAGCCGGCTGCTTCCAGGATCAGCGTGGGGCCATGGCAGGCAGGCAGACCGCCTTTGCCCTGCTGGACTCTTAGTGGCCAGGAGATCACAATTGACTGGCAAAGGCTGCAGCTCCTAAAGCCCCTTCATTAATCTGACCCTGGCTGAAAAGACTTTTCACATCCATTTGCTGCATAACCTCATCTGGTCACTAATGTAGAGGCCTTTCTGGCATCACTTCTTAAAACTGTGTCCTTCTCTCACATCATACTCAACCCATTATTTTTATCCCCAAATTTAAACAGGAGACTCCAACAAAATAAACTATTAAATCTGCCCTCCATTTGCTGAGACATGCTATATGCACCTCTGTGCTGTAAAATATGAACACGCTTGGTTAAAATAATGGAATTCAAACAAATGTAATGATTAACTCCTATCTTGAGAAAACATTTAAAATTAATGTCTTGTTTCTACAACTACATTTGGGATTTGATGCAATAGTCCTTTCAAGGGTTGATATAAAAGAAATTATTGCAGCGCAATACAATTCCCCATTTTTATTGGCTCTTATACGGAGAATGGCAGCCAACTGATAACATATTCAGTGGAATTTTCCTTCCATCCATCCACAAAATATGCAACAAGCAAATGCATAAAGCTTTTTATTTTGAACAGAAAAAGTGATTGTTTTAAAAATGTCTTGCATTTTTATCCTACCGTTAGATGTGAGCATACGTGGAATGCATTACACTCATTTATACATTCATCTATACTATGTGTGATAATAAATTAACCAGAATTAAATTCAGTTTACAACTCTGTCTCTTGCCTGGATTCTTCAAAGACTTGTTATACTTCAACGGGACTACTCAGATTGTATAGTTAAGCAAGTGCATAAGTCTTTGCAGAATCAGGACCTTATGCAACATTTGCTGAATTCTGCCTTTTGGGTTTTGAGGCCACTGATGAAGTAGATCAGTCTTATTAGCTGTCATTAAAGTAAGCACAGAACTCCTCAGCAATTCAAACACCATCATATTACTGTACTCTCATTCACTAATTGCCATTCTGTTTAAATCATAATTACTTCCATAATTTAAGTATGGAAAAGCATAGTATGTTATATAACTTCCTCATTATTTAATGGATGGAAAAAAGCAAGTAATTCATATTAAATTCAGTATTCTTCATTTTGCCATCTTAACTGTATACATTTCAAAGAAAAATATTTACTTATAGAATACTTGGAACTTCCACATGTGCCAAACTAACTACCAAGACTGCCATGCTGTATAACTATTGTGAATGAAGGCATAGTGTGTGCCTGTTTCATTAACTATAGAAGTATCCTGAGGACAATTATCACTTCTTTCCTTTAGAGGAACACTTGTTTGACAGTTTGAGACTAGGAGCCAGAAAGTGACTGTCTGGGTAGCAGTGAAAGAATCTGTATTTTATAGAATGTCAGACCTTAAATAAATTATGCCAGAACAAATAAGGAGTAACGTAAAAAACAAAGACTAAGGGACCATTACAATGAAGTTCTGAGTACTCTGTGAAGTCCCTGTGCATTTCTCTCTCTAAACAGTATGAACAGTGCATTGCCCATAGTTACAAGTTGCTGCACAGCTCTTTCTAAGCAAGCACATTAATTCTTAAGGTAAAAGCATTACAGAGAAAGCCTGTATCTTAAAATTGTTTCTGTATGCATCCTAGAAGCTTCCCTGACAGTTACGCATCAGTTTCAAGGGGACATAATAGGCCAAAGTCTTGCCAACCCTTCTGCAAGGGGCAAGGACCCTCTTGGACAGAAGGCTCTATCTATTTGCTAGGTCAGAGGAAGGTCCTCAGTCAGTTTAAATGGAGCCTTTAAAGCCATTTCTTTGACTGTTGGCTCTGGAAAACCCAGTCTGAATCACTACATACCAGCATCCACAGGGATAGGTACATCTCTAGAGGTGTTTACAATATAACTGATTCACTTTAATCACCCTCATTGTTTTTGGATCCTGAAGGGGCTGTAGTAACCCTCCCCCCCGGGAGTTGCATACAGCCCCTAGCCCACCATGAATAAGATTAATAATATAGTTTCCAAAGATAGTGCATCTGGTTGCAATATCCATCACGCTAAGCACCCTTCAATTTCCACTCCTGTCAATGGAAGTGGAGGCTGCTTAGCACCTAGCAGAAGATGTTCTGCCTCTCATGGAACTGGGTCTTAGGGGTAAAATTCACTCAGGACAATTGCAAAAGCCTCTGTCTCTTACAACTCCCCTGTGTTGGGGCTGTGTAGGTGTTATGGGTAGAGTGGTCTCTTAAGATGCCTCCATGCTCTCTGTGCACCCTGGAATGGGTCTGCAAGCCCAGCTTTCCATATTAAAAGACCAGAGTGGATCTTTAGGATAATCTAGTCAGAGCTCAAGCATAACACAGGTATCTCAGATCCTCAGGGGGTGCTGGCCTTCAATCTTTGCACAGTCTCTCTGGGAGTACACTATTTCAGGTCTAGGCCTTATGTACCTCCCCTTTCTTAAATGGGGAGCCCCATGGCTCCACTGCTCTGAGAGTGGGTCTCTGGGTTCAGAACCTCTGTGGCTTCTTCAGCAGAGTCCAAAAAAGCTTGAATGCCCTGCAGGAGACATAACCCTCCTGGGAGCCATACAAGAGCAGATGTTTTGCAGGGACATGGGCCAGGCTTTTCAAAACAATTGGAGTACGTTATTTTAGGGTCTTTAAGTTAGAATGTTAAAGCAAAACCTACATGTGTAGCTTGCTAGCTTTCTGCTTTTTTTCAGGTAAGAAGGCTCCTCGTTTTCCCTGGCCTGGGAGGTAAATTTTGTTATAGGTAAAGCAGAGAGGTTTGGCTTTGAGTCCTTGATCCAATCTCTCTCTCCTGCACTGGTCAGCTGAGTTCCTATTAACCCATCCTGCCACTTCGGTTCTTTGCTTCATGTTGCAACCTGTCTGGTTCTACATGTTCTCCTTCCCTTGGCTGCCAGGTGTTAAAAGTTAACATCTAGTTGTTGGGCTTCCATTGTATTTCCACAGCAATATCATTCATATACTAACAGTTCATACTAACCCAGTGTGACCAACACCCATTTTGTACTGCACGGCCCGCTCCCCGCTGATCCCAAAAGCGAAGTTAACTACTTCACACTCAGTGGATAACAATAAAGTGAGTGGGGAAAATGAGTCGGACACATTTTTCATAAAAATAATACAGAAATTTCTCACATTTTCCACCACAGGCCATAGAATGTCATGCAGTAATTCCTGCATCAAGCCCATAGTTAGGGCATCTTTAAATTAAGATCAGATGTCTTTCTAAAAGGTTTCAAGCGATGGATAGTACACCACAGCCCTGGGTGGTTCTTCCAGTAGTTAATTACCCTCACGCATATGCCTTATTTCTTGTCTGAATGGCCTTCTTCTCACCGGGAAAAAAAGGTGTGTTCGTAACTAACATTAACTAACTTACAGTAAAATCCCAGGGAGGACGCGGCAGTTTGTAGTTTTCACATGAATTATCACGTCGAGTTAAAGACTAGGCACTCCATAACATTAAGTGAAGACAAGCCCTTTGTTTTCTACATTAAATGGTGGAGAAAAGGTCATGGGATTTATATTTATATCAGTTTAGTAGCCCCAATACATAGCACAAGGGCCACAGAGAAGCTGCAAGCATTATTTCAGCCCATAATTGCCCTGCTACATTGCTCTGCATTAATGGGGTGATTTCACCTCCCCAGCTCTCGGTATAAAGTTTGCTCATATAAATCCTGATTACTGGCATTTGATACAGTAAAGTGAATCTCACCCTAGCAGAACTGGAAGTAACAGTCCTTACTGTGAAGAAGCAAAAAGAATCCTGCAACCATGCAATCAAGTGTTATCCACTCTGTGATTTTTAAAGAAATGCTGAGCTATAAAGCAGAAAGATTTTCTAGCTTAGTTTCTTGAATTATTAGGACACAACTCAACCTCTTCTGAATTGTCAGACAGTTGTCACTAAGTATACAGGATATAGAGGGTTGGGACAGGAAAAGAAAATCCATAGAAGAACCCAGTAATCTGATATGTTTAAATAATATGTTGAAATTCTGTATTATAATCAACCTCTTGCTATTTCTGATTAAATTTATATTACACCATGCTGCAACTTTCATATAATAAAAACTTACAGCTGTACAGAGTCCGTAACTCATTATGTCAAGGTATTGCAACACTCTCTCATAGTCATACCATTCCACATTTGTTCTTATGAAACAACTGGAAATTTTCCACAGCAGTGGCCTGTTTGCTAAAAGCTCAAAACAACAGGACACTCCAAGGCATTGGGGCTGTGATTCCAATATGATGTTTGGCCAAGCTAATAAGAAATAAACAGATTCACCCACAGTACAGACACTTTAGCAGCATACTCAGATGTGTCCTGAGGGCATTCTTTTAAAGTACAGTATAATCAAAAAGGAGGGAGAAGTCCTTCCGCGAGACCTGATGAAGAGCATTTCAGGATTCTAGAGGGAAACACAAGAGACAAGAAAACTATAAGTTCAGCTGAAGAACAAAACACAAAAGAAGAAGAAAAATCAACAATAGTGCAATAAAATGAAAATAACAATTACTGTACAAATGAATGCCAATAATGAACTCAAGGTTGTTATCACCTAAACCCTGGTCCTAATGGCATATACTTGAATCCTCATGAGGATGGACCCTTTCAACACAGTCATTGGTGGTGCAAGGGGACATGAGCAAATAGACATTATATACCATAGACTTCACCCAGCTGCTCCAGGGAGCTGTCAGGAATGGTGAGACAAATGAAATATTCCATAGACTTAGTTACAGTTGCAGGGAATGTTGGACACAGTACAGTGGTACACCTGAAGCAGGGGTGTGTGAAGTTTAATTAGTGACTAAAAAGCATTTTGAACATGCAAAGAACTGTATTTTATTGCAGACTTAAGGAACTCATGGAAAATATGAAACAAAAAAATGTTAAAGGGCAGAAAATATTGTCAGGAAAATAGAAAATGTCTTAGCATTGTGTCAAAAAGCTGGAAATTGCAATTAGCAGACAAGCTAATGCCAAGTTAGATATGTGGAATGATATGAATGAATGACTGAATGAAGATGTGAGTAGAAAAAAGAAACCTCACTCTGTAGCTTATGTTGCATATGGGGTGAACAGGAAGAGGCATCAGAAACAGCAAAAACTGGCAGCTGCCTGCTAGAGACGTTGATGGAATTACCCACATGCATGAAGTTTGCTGATCTGGGCCATTTCTTAATTTGTCAGTGTGTACAGCAGTATCTCTGCTATGCACATGTAACATACAATGTTCCTATTATAGTTAGCATCTCAAAAGAGAAGTCATCAACTTGAAGTGGGAAAAATGACAACTATCCAACAGATTTTGGTGTAGATTTGAGAAGGTGGCAGAAAGTGGGTCAGAAGCTGGAAATATGTAATGTGGTTCTTTAAAGCAATATCAGATGTCATGGTTACATTAAGATAACTTCAAAAAGACTTACTCTCATTCACAGGACACTTTCATCACAAGGGCAGGAGAGAGGGACTAGGTAGAAATTATTTGGGCAGCAATATTTCAAGCAACTGAAGGAGTGTTTATGTTTTGGTTGAAGGGTCTATTCAATATGCTTAGAAGAACCTCCCTGGCAGGCTTAAAAGTTTGCCAAAAACAAAACTTTTGGAATGCTGGCAAAAATTAACATTTTAAGAGCCATAACTGTAATATTACAGAGAGTAAGAGTTACTTATTTTTTATTTTATTTACATTTGTAAATGTATAGAGATGTCATTCACCTCCTAGACACATTAATTTCTTGGGTTTTTCCCTTTAACTCTCTTAATTGGAAGAAAGTATGTTACTGCTGATTTATGGATTCCTCAGTAGTGCCAGGAATCATTTTAAATGTACACAGCTGCTCTGCAGTAGTTTAACTTGGCAGATAGTATTAAACCATTGAATTGTGTCATTTATTTGTGTATGCACACAATAAGTTCCTTGTGCAGATTCTTCAGAAATACTTGCAACATGGTTTTGGAAATGTGGCCTAAAAATAACCTAACCATGATTTATTGTTTTGGTGCTTGTCTCCAAAGAGCATATCTAATATGAAGAATGAGATATCAGGGGACATCAGAGATAAGGCACTAGAATGGAAGCCATCCATAAGGGGAACTGTACCGTGAGTCTGGAATGGAGAAGTTCCCAGGGTGAGAACAAGATGCATGAGGGGAATAGAGCTCTCCTGCTGGTGTTTGGGAATACTGGAGCACTCCATTATTTCATTGCTAGACAAGGGAGTATATGACATTGCATAATGAGAAAAGGCAACAGCCGTGGCCGGCTCATCATCGGTTCTGATGGAGTATAAGTCAAGGTAATTTATTGTGTCACTCCATTCAGTGAATCATAGAAATAATGCCTGTTCTCTGGAAAATCTGAGCAGGGAGAGTAATATAATGAATTTTGCATATTTCCATTGTAAATACAGAGTCCTGCTGATTCTGAAGGTAAACCACTTAGAAACAAATTGTCTCTCCATTTTTATGGATGACATCTGAAAGTATATTTTAAAATCAACACAATCAGGCCTTGATTAGTGTCCTGAATGATGCCTTGCAAAAATGGTATAGTTTCAGTTATAGCTCAAAAAAATATCTCTTAGGGCCACAGTACTAATCCTTTTGATCCATGCCACTTAATGGACGGGAAAGCTAGAGAACTTCCCTTATTTCTACTTTGGCTACAAAATAGAATTAGAACAGACTAGTGGGAATTGTAGTTTCAATTACATCCTCAGCAACAGTTCCTAACAGGGAGTATTTAAAGACTGATTGATAGACATCATCTTCTGATGATCATAGCAGAACTCCTTAGACTGCTGATTGCAAGCACAGACATTCTGCAAAGTTAAATTTATGCTTGCTGCACCTACAGCACTCTGTCTTACCTATTTTTTCTACCCCCTCATCAAATCTCATCTGTATGACAAGAACAATGGCCAAGAAAACTTGAGCGATTAAAGTAAAATCAGATGCCTGGATTTTGAATAATTTTTAGGGTATAAAAGGAAAATTTAAAAAATAATTCTAAAGAATTGAATTGTCTTGAAAAGAGATTTGCTAGATTTATAGAAATGTTAGATGCTGAAGTCTGGTGTTGATTCATGATAATCCAAGTCTTGCTTGCCTTACTCACACGGAACTTCCAGTTGGCACAGAATAAGTAAAGAGCATGGATAATGAGTGGTAGGTATTGCAAACTTTGACAAATTGCTGCACCATTTGCTCACAACCTATAATACAGTTCACTCTCCTTGCCCAGTCAATTCTTGACTACTGAACTGCCAACAAGGGGACCATTTAATGCCAAACATTCTGGTGCATAGAATTTCCACTACTACATAACTAGTTGCAAATATATGCTGTGCATACCTTTGTCTCAACCTATTCTACTACTCAATTGCAGTAACAAGCTTTTTTGAGATTCATACTATGCTTTTGAAATTAGAAGGTTTTTTGCTTAAGTTGAGAGCAATGAACCAAAATCACTGTTCATTCAAACAGAGGCCATTAGAAATGCTCTTCTATTGTTTAATGTTATTTTTCCTGGAGCCAGACTTGATAATCATTGAATTTAAGATCTTATTCAATATTTTTTTAAAATAAATTACTTTCTATGTTTACATTGTCCTCACTAATTGAATGTAGACCTTAAAGTTCAGGGGTGTAGTGGAAATTTTGGAAGTGGGTATACTCCGTACACTATGTCACCGCCATATAGATTATATACAATGGACAATATTATAACCAGTTTATTGGAGCTGCAACTATATCTCTTATTTCTTTCAGTAGCTGATGAAATCTTTATGACTAATCTGGAACATAATATTTTTAAACAAACATTGCTCAGCCAGCTGTGCAGATGCTACATATATGATATCTATCTTTTCATAAATAAAAATGATGTACAGCAGACTCTGGAGCTATTCAACAAATAGTTCCCAGAGATCACCTTTAAAGCAAAACAGGGTTCAGGTCAGTTTATGGGATGCCAGGTTTACAGAGTTGTAATGAATGATTCACTTAAAGCTAGTTGATTACTGAATAATGCACTTATTCAGAACTACAGTTTATATATTCCTGTAAGAAAAAAAGTAGTAGAATAAACTGGCTAGCCAAATCTTATAATAATAATAAATAATACACTATTTTATAATACCCATGATATAAATGGTTCCAAATGGGTCCTGCAAAACCATGGGAAAAATGCCATGTAGATGCTATTTGGATATCTATGGATGCACCTATGACAGATATGGCAATTTCCTACAATATCCTTGGACAACCTTATTGTCTTAAGCTTATGTATTAAGGTGGGCTGTGATTGTGAGCAACTTTTCTACAGGGGAGATGGGACAGATGTAAGACCTGGAAAGCATAAAGAAATGTAAAAGACTATATTGAATTGTGCCAGATAAACATGGACTTTTTTGGGACTGTAAGTTTTAAGTGGATTTCCTGAGGAATCCTTGGGGAGTGTGTAATACAAAGTTTACATCTCTGGTTATCCAAAATCACAGCCTTTTGAAGAGGTACCCTGAGGAGATGGCCATTGTCTGCTGATTTCCTATTATGGAAGTGCAAGATCAAAGACAAGAGCTGTATAAAGAAAAGCTGGTCTTTCCAGCTTTCGCTCTGGTTTTCAATCTAAGATGGACGAACTTGTGACCACAGGGAAAACCCAGTTATGGGTTTTGAAGGACTAAAATCTACCAGAACCCTAGGTTATATTTGGTGACTTCTGGTCAACTTTTTAGAATATGTATAGGTTCGCTTATGGTTTTAATGTTTTCTCTGTAATACTTTTGCCATACAAATAGATATGCTTGCTTCAAAACTGCTTTATGGTAACTTATAACTACAGGCACCTATGTGCTTCAAAGCCTTAGTACAGAAAGCAAAGCACAGATGCTGACCTTTTTAGGCTGTCTAACTTGCTGGCGATATCACAATGTAAGGCAGGAAGCTGTGCAGCCTTAAATTCCCACATCAGGAGGGAGTGAGACATAGGTCTCTGCCCAAGAGAGGCGACGGCTTGGAGCTAGAAGTCTAAAGTGGGTGCCCATGATGGACCATGGAGGGGGAATACAAGTGCAGTTGCTCTGAAACTGAGCCACCACATTCAGTGCATTGTATTTGAGTTCAGAACTGGAGACTACAATGAGAAGGAGTTTGGTGGAGACTAATAGAAGTGATAGAGTGAAGCTAGGACATCCTGGATAGTCTAATAAAGGGGTTGGAGTCTCAAGCTAAGGTTCTTCTTCAAGACACTGCATGAGAGAATAGGCATTAGAAATTTCACAAAGCATTTGATCATGCAGCCAGAGGTTTTCTTAAGAATTAACTAAATCTCTGCAAGATGCTACCAGTGATTTTTTTAAAGTTTAAATAAGGGCTAGTAATCATCATCCTCTCTTTCTGTATTCTTATACTGCGTCCGTTATTTTGTATGTTATAAATTTATGAAATGAACCCCAGGATTTTCTTTCTGTCTTTCCCCAGTTTTGTAGAACATTAGGATAATACTAGAAGAAATGGGCAAAAGTCGAAACCCTGTTCCTTATCACCTTTGATCTTTGTGGGAGCCTTCAGAATCCAAACTAGACACAAAGTTGATTTCACCAGTGGGCTGATCCAATGGTCTTTCAGGGTTAGTGAGTTTGAAATCCATATCTGGAGTTCGTTGCTCTAATCTCCAATTATTAATGAAAAATCCTAGTTTGCTGGTATCACAGAAAGACAAACATGGTGATTGAGATTTTCTAAACATGGGATTTAAACACATCTTCCATTACTTTTAATGGATTTGATTAATTTAATGAAAATCTGTGTCTAAATCTCCTACAGAAAAAAATATAGGTGAGGTAATATATTTTATACTGAAATCAACTTCTGTTGGTGAGAGACAAGCTTTCTAGCTCATACCCAGACCTGAAGAACTCTGTAACTTACTCAGTGTCACAGCTAAATACAAGGTAGAACAGATTGTTAACTACTTGTGCTAAACAATCTGTTCTACCTTGTATTTAGCTGTGACACTAGGTACATTCCTGAAGAAGAGCTCTGTGTAAGCTCAAAGGCTTGTCTCACTCACTAAAAGAAGTGGGTCCAATAAAAGATATTACTTCGCCCACCTTGTCTTTCTAATATTTTGGGACCAACATGGCTACAACTCTAAATCTCCAAGACATTTTTGAAAGTCTCAATCGTTGGTCTTTAATCTCTTTTTTACCTATTCATTGAGAAAAATTTCATGTGCCAGTGAAAATGTCAATTTTTTGATCTTGACAGAATTAATGAAATTGTAATAGTTTACTGCAGAGAGCTGGAAGTATAATAGGTCAGGGAGAACAGCTGACAGCTCAGGCAATGTCTGCTGCTCAGACATATCAGCCTGCCAACTAGAGGTGTGAACCTACCAATCATCAACTTGGCAGAGGCCATTTTCCCAGACTTTACGAAGGGAAAAGACTATAGAGAAAAATAATTTGGAACCTACATCTAAGTAAAGGTAAATAGGTGTATTTGTGTGTAGTTCTTTAATGGATGAAACTGCATCTGCTCAACTGAAGGACTTTTCTTACCCTTTAGAGACTGGTCTACAAAGTGGATATAAGTAAAGTTGTGCAAAAAACTTTCATAATGAAACATGAAACTAGGCAAAATTAATCTGACTTTATCTGTTGAGCTTCACTCAGGATTGCTGGGGATGAATGTATGGTTCAAATTAGAAACCAACTTCTCCACCTTCCAAAACCCAGTTGTGTGATGAATAATTTTTTTATGAAGGAAACTTAAAATCCTGTGGGAGTTGTTCCTCTACAGCAAATAACTTTCTGTAACCTCAGTTTCATAATTCTTTATTTCCTATTCAAATACTTTTCAATAATGTGAGAGGACATCAAGTTTGCATAGGGTGTAAGTAACTTTGGGACTAAAGTGAATGACTTCCCCCAGAATGAAGTACGTTTAAAAGTTAGGGTTAGACACTCAATTTTGCATGGCCTTTATTAGCCCTAAATACATAACCTATGTTAACCATGGTTAATGAAAAATTTCCTTTAGTTCAAGTGGTAGAGAACCATGGTTTTGGAGCAGAAAGTTGTGAGTACTGTTCCCCGACTATACTGTTGTCAGATACACTGGTGTAAATCTTCAGTAACTCCACTGATTTAATGTGTTTAAATCAGTGTAATGAAAACCAGAAACTGTCCACCATAAGGAGTACTTTGGAAATGAATTTTTATGGACATTAATATTGTTATCATTAAATAGTTACATTGGGGTAATGCTTAGGAGTCTCACCCACTTTGGATCCTCATTGTGCTTGGTGCTGTACAAACACATAATAAGTGACAGTCCATGTCCCATATACACACACTAAAAGGAGGACACAGAAAAGCCATAATGATATTAAAAGCCAGGGATGAATTGTTGTGTACACTTTGAATGCTGTCTGAGCAACCTTAAAGAGTCACATGGAGATGGAAGGACATTATTTTTAAATGTTCCTTATTGAAATTCACTAGTTTCACTGACAGGCTACAGTTAGTACAAATAATATTTTGCCTACATATAGCACCTTCCATCCGTGAATCTCAAAGCACTTTACAAACATTAATTAATTAAACCTTCTCCCTGAGAAGCACATATTATTACACCTATTATACAGATGGGTAAACAGACACAGGGAGACTGCCTGAGGTTATTCAACATGTAAATGGCACAACTCATCAGTTGACTCCCAAGCTCCAGCATTAGACTTTAGATAATACTGCATCCCCAAAGCAAGAATTTTGATTGAGTACCATAGTGCCAATCACATGACCCCCAATCATGACCTGATTCATAGATTCCACGGCCATAAGGGACCATTGCGATCATCTAGTCTGATCTCTTGTATAACACGGGCCATAGAACATCCCCAAAATAATTCCAAGAGCATATATTTTCAAAAAGCATCCAATATTCATTTTAAAATAGAGAATCCACCTTGAGTTTTGGTAAATTATTCCAGTGGATAATTAAGCCAGTGTCTAGCTTCAAATTCCAGCCCTGAATTGTCTTATACCTTTTTCTGCTAGATTGAAGAGCCCATTATCAAATATTAGTTCTCTATGTAGGTATTTAGAGACTGATACCATTTAAATTTTGCATTAGTGTAGTTGTAGTATAGTGGTTTTGTATAAGTATACATACCATGCATGTAATAAGCTAGAATCACTCTCAGAGCTAGGGACTGCATTACCTTTCTAATTTAATGACTCTTTAGTGACTTGGATTTATTCTGCTGGTCATCAGTTGCGGAGATAGAGGTCGCCTTGAATAGCCTCTTGCAAAAAGTATGCCTACTGGTGACTGCTCTTTTTGGCCCCAATTCTTCAATAAGCTCTACATGGGCAAACTCCTATACCTGCAGGGACCAACCCTGAAGGCAATAGAACACCGCACAGGTATTCATCCATGTGTAAATTAGTACAACTTAGTAGCATTCAAGATTTCGCATCAGGAATGTCCTTCCCTATTCATTACTATAGAAACATAAGTTTTTTCCCCCCATGACATTTAACTGTTTTGCCAAACAATAACTGCAGGCTTTTCTCCTCTCTCGGGAATCCTGCTGTATCTGAGCTGGTGGAGAAAGCCAACCACCATCAACTTCTCCACAAAATCTCTGCTATAGCAGCAACCTGTGGCAGTTGTCATGTCATATGCAAGTGGTTAAGGCGAGATTACACATACACTAAGAGATCTTAAACCTGGAAGTTGCTCTGCTATAACTTTGTATTGGGTGTCAAAAATATTTTGATTCTAAATCAAGCAGCTCAAAATAAAGATTGTAACTTATTAGCTCATGTGTTTGGCACAACTGTTGAATATTGCATTTAATAGTAACAAGTACTTAAATCAATGGTAGGAATATAACATGAATGTATCGTCTAAAAGGTGCCTATGTTAGTATAACCTTCACCCACCCCCAAACAGCCAGCTTTTCAGAAGTGCATTCAGCACAACATACATTTTGAACTATTATGCCCCTAGAATTCCTAGAATCCAGGAATCCTACAATTCCATTCTCTCTTTCAAACATGTTTTTCTATAAACTCTTATAATAAATAAGGTGAACAACCCAGCAATCTGTTTTATTGTCTGCGTAGGCAGATCAGTTCTTTAACCTTTCAATCCAAATAGAAAATAGCTAAGAACAGTGGCAGCAATGTCACCATTATTCCAGTATTACCAACTCATGATTTGATCATGGGTCTTGTAATGGTTGGATTTCATGAGACCACCCTCTCCCAGTTTCATTTTACAAAAGTACATTTCTAGACTTCATTATTGCTGATAAAAGTTTGAAAATATACTCTCTAAAGGCTCAGAACCCAGGGAACAAATAAAAAGAACCTATTTTTTAATCCCATAATTTTAAACCAATCATGATTTGGGGAGTTTACTTCATGATTTTTGAATACTAGGTGTTGGCAGTATTGTCATACCCGTCACTATTGTTTTAACAGGGAAACTAATACACTCAAGATCTAGAGTCAGATATTAAAAGGGACATGTTTATTCAAGCATAGCAGTCAGAAAGAAGGAGCATTCCTACATAGCTCCAAGCTGTCCAGAACAAACTGGCCATATTCTTACAACACCGGGAGAGGTACAGAGGAAGGTTACACAGGGATCAGGCTCTAAAGGAGACAGAAAGGAAAGGTAGTCATAGTGAAAGTCCGGGTTCCTAAGTCCTGTTTTCTTATCCTTGATGTAGATACAAGTGTTCTGCATGTCATACCAGGTTGCTTCTGTTCTTTACCATGCTCCATGGTGCACATACTCTTATGCGCCTGTCTTCCAGGAACCTATCTGACAATGTGACACTGTGGTTGGTTCTTGTCTCCTGAGTGACCGTCTTCTTTCACCCACAGTCCAGTAATCATTTTTCTCACAAACCTCTCTATATTTTGCTGTATGCACTGCAGAAAATCTTGAGCTTCATGTGGTGGTCCTTCTAATGTCACACCTCTAATGAAAGCAGCAAAGAATCCTGTGGTACAGACGTTTTGGAGCATGAGCTTTCGTGGGTGACTAAGTGGGTATTCACCCACGAAAGCTCATGCTCCAAAACGTCTGTTAGTCTATAAGGTGCCACAGGATTCTTTGCTGCTTTTACAGATCCAGACTAACATGGCTACCCCTCTGATACTTGACACCTCTAATGCTTTCATTTGTCAGCCTGTATAGCTCAGTGCAGCAAAGTGGTGTTTAAGGCCAAGTCTTGCAATTGATGAATAATTGGTTTAATTCTTCCTTCAGATATGTCTGTTTTCATTATCTATTGAAATATTTTTGCCTCATGGACTGGGACCAATGCAGAATTAAAAAATGAATGGAATTTCAAAATAATCCATCTACTATTGGTACCCTAACTAATGACAACCTAGCTTACTATATTTTTATTATAATTAATTTCAAGGTATTTATCTTGGAAACATGAATGCTAGCTGGTTCTAAATGAAATGGTTCCTGTCGTTACTTTAGCACAGCAAAAAAAATGACTATAGAAACTCAGTTTTTAAATATTGTGGTTCAAATCACAGGACCAAAACTGTTTCCAATTAACGCAATGGCAAGACTTAGGGCCTGATCCTCCTCTGCCTGGTACCTTGTGTTGTCATTTACACCTGTGCAAAGTGAATATAAAATAGTGTAAGATGATTTGGTACCACTTTGCACTCGTATAAATGCTACACAATGGGCAGAACAGTGGAGAATCAGGCCTACTGAATTCCAGAGAAGCAGGATTTGGCCCTAGAACTTGAGGATAAGTTTTGCCCACATTTGTACTCATGCAAATAACCTATTGTACAGCCCATTACACCAAAACCAATGGAATTGTATGGAAGTAACTGAGGGCAGAATTTGGGCCTTGGCAATTCGTCTTAGCACAGTCAAACTTGCTTAACATGAGTTAACAGTAAGGGAACAGGAAAATATCTTAACACAAAAAGTTGCATTTTGTGATAAAATAAATGCTATTTTAGGACCAAAGCAAACCCAGCCACAGCACAAGAACCCAAGGGGTGGAGGAGAAAGGTGGTTGGGAGAAGATGCAATGCTCTTTCCTGCTTGTGTCCCATCAGAGCAGCCAAATACAATTGTAGTCCTTGTACTCCCCTGAGAGCAAGGACTGAATGGCTAGCACACAGTCCAATTAGGGGCAGAAAGGGGGATGGAGCATGTTCTTGCCTCTACCTCCTCTTCCAAATTGCAAAGCAAAGCTGGCTTACTTGGAGTGGTGGTAAGAAGCATCTAAAAGAGGAGGCTAGAGTAGCCATATTTCCTTTGTGCTCCCTGGAGCTGAAAGAAACATTGTTCTTCTCTCCCTGGGGGTAACCTGATAAGTTTTTGTCCAAAAGCATGAATGATGGCAGCCCCAGATGCTCTGAAACAGAGCATCTGCCAGCCATACTGGCTGGGCCCCCTTCATAGCAAGTGTTGGCTACCTAATGGCCCCTAACACATGGGGAGGTTGCAGATGTTTTGCACTGCTCAATGTCCTCTTGGTGGATTATCTATCACTGTGGCATGGCATCTGGGCTAAGATTGCCAGAAGCCAACAAAAATCAAGCTGAATCTTGCCTTTGATGTTTTGCAGATTGTCCTCCCCATTGAAATAATGGGTTTTATGTCTTATATAAGCATGTTTTCAATACATTCCAATGACATTGTGCATTTTACTTTTTAGTGCGGATACAAACAGCTGTTTCAAAAGAAGCTAATAAATAGATGAAATCTTGTGCATTTTCCAAGTATTCGCTTAACTGAAGTAATTGCACGTGATAAAACAGCATTTGTACCCAAATTTTATTTGCAAATAGCCAAATTATGCAAACAGTTGCATAATTGATCTGGATTGTTACTATCTAATTCTTAAATGTGTTGGTGAGTGGTGAAATTGTGTTAGGGAAGTACGCTGTTTTATAGAGTCAATTGCTTCTTCATAGGTAAATCTGAGACCTGCTTTCCACTAGCAGTATGATTTTGGACGTCCCCCTCTAATGTATTGTATACATTGTAAAGTAGTATACAATCTGAGTGAAATCCTAGCCCCACAGAAGTCTGTGGACAAAATCCCATTGATTTCAGTTGGGATATAATTTCACCAGATATAAAACAAAAGCAAGATCTAAGACTACTCTTGGCCTGAAAATATAAGTATATGAGATTTTCCAACATTTTCTAACACTTGTTTAAATTAAGAGCTCAGAGTTATTTTCCATTTGTAGCCAAAAAAATTTGTTTCTCCCTTGCTCTGTGCAACAGCTTGTCCAAAGTAGATGAATAAAGATTCCAGAACAGACAGCAATAGCTTGAGTTATTTGTCAAGTTAACCAAGATACATGTCTTTAAGTAAGAACAACTGGAAAGCTTCATATTCAGTACTAGGAAAAGAATCCTACTGAATAGTTCCTAAGCAACTTCTCAGATGTCATGGGAGGAAATCCTGTTAATGCTAGGCCAAGTCATGCAGTTCTTACCTTTTTACAGAGTCCTTAATGAGGCAAAACTTCCTTTCCCCTCAAACTGCAAAACCTCTAGGTCAGCTCTCCTTAAAAAGCTGAGACAGAGCTATTGCTTTCTGAATGTAAAAATCCATTCAAAACTTTAGTTCCTTGTCATGCTTATATTTGGAGAGTGACCGAAATGATCAAGGAGAAAGTTTTGCAGCGTGGGAAGTTGCCACAAAAAGTGAGCCATGAGGCCAAGCCCAAAAGGCACTGCCTCTGACTTCTAGGTGACAGACAGCAGAGGCTGTACAAACTGGGTGGTCATGTGCAAAGTGGTAACTTTTCCCAATGTCTATATAATTTATGTCTTTAGATTTCAATCCCTTATGGTCAAGGATTGTCTCTTTTCTAAGTTTGTAGAGTCCCCAGCATGGGGGCCTAATGGAGTCTTTGGGCATGACCATAACATAAATATTTACTAAGAAGAATCTGAAGGAGGAGGTAAATATTCTAATTTAAAAATTTTGGAACTATGAAAGAAAGCCTGGAAAATATATAAGTGATCCTTGAGAGGCTATTTAGATGTTCAATTTACCATACAAGGAGACTGGTCAAACTGCCAATCTATCCAACTCTTGTACAAACAGAATGTAAGAGTGGGTAGAACCAGGCAAAATTTGCTATTTTTATTTTACTCCATTGAATAAAATATTATTTCTGTGAAATTTAGCTGAAGAAAAAAGCTCAGTGGTGTAGCCTCAACTCTTGCTCTTTTAATCTGAGAGGGAAATGAAACAAGACCTAACTCAGAGGGGTATCATGCCCTCCATGACTGTATAACTTTATACAAAATAATTTTATTCTACTTTTATGGAGGCAGTGTTGCCTAGTGGATGGGGTGCTGGACAGGGATGAAGAAAACCTGGATTCTATTCCTGGATCTCCCATGGCTGGGTGACTGTGACAGGGTGCACTTGCCCTGCACTGGTACTGCAAGGGTTAATGCCACTCTCTGAGCCGAGGAGGCCATGCCCCCGTGGCCCTGCTGGGCATGCTCCAGCTGGAGACTAGATATAAAAGGGAGCAGAGCAGCTCAGCTCATTCAAGGCTGACTGCTGGAGAAGGCTCCAGCTGAAGATTCATCCCAGCCCTTGCCTGGGGAAACCAGAGATCCTGAGAGTCCCAGGGAATCATCTGTGCTCAGGAGCCCAGAAACTCCGATTCCTGAAGCCATACTCCATGGGGTAACACAGTAGGAAGTGACCCAAGGACGTGGAGCAAGTGGTATCTGCCATCCAAGTGCGGTCAGCGTGTTTTGGTGGGATTCCCTGCTTACCCAATAGCAGACAACTCCACCACTGTTATGGCCCTGGGTCAGGGCTTGGTGGAGTTGGGTGGGCCTGGGCCCCCTACCCAGGCTACCACTCCCACCAAGCCGCCCTACACAGGCTGTACTGCCCAGTGTCTAGTTGCTGTTATATTGACTTTGGATGCCAGGCTGCACTGTCCTGAATGCAAGGGCCACCGTAATTGACTCTGACTGCTAGGTTATACAGCCCTCCTGAACTGTGCAATCATACTGGCTGTGGTAACTAGGCTATGCAGCCCCCACAGAGGGGGTCACTATACTGACTCTGGCCATTGGCCATACAACTTTGAGAGAGAGACAGCGCATGTGAGCAAGCAGCCATATTGACTTTTACTATTAGTCTTCAGCACCCCAAGACAGAGGATGGTCGTAAGGATGTGACTGCAGGGAAGTATTTATTTTGCCCCCACCTCCAGAGGGGATGGGGCACACTTGTCCTGCAACAGTGACTAGGGGCAAATCATTTCATTTCTATGGGTCTCAGTTTTCCTTATCTGTAAAATAGGGATATTGATGTTTATTTCCTTAGTAAAGTGTTTAAGATCTGATGAACAGTGCTATATAAAATCTAGATATTATTTTATATTTTAATAAAAAACTTTCAGATTATAATTGAAAATAGTGGGGAATATTTTATCCAGACATAAGGCATATATTACACAGAAAGATTATAAAAGTTGACTAGAAAAATCTAAGAGCCATAGGCCTACATGATGAATATGGTGCTTGATCTTTACCTTTTCATGTATGAGATAGCAGCTTTGCTCAGTAATTCAGGAAGCAAATCAAGCACAAAAGTGTAACCACACAAATTTCGTAGAGAATGTGAGATTAAAGTCACTGTCTGATTTTTTTTAGAAAATACTTTTAATCTCAGGACCAGGAGTTCTTCCCAAGAATAAGGCAAGTTTTAGAAATGTAGAGGGCCCTTTTTCAGAAGGGTTAAATCCTGACTCTTGAGTGTGAGTGTGTGTGTAATTTGCTCCCACAAAATTTGTGCCTACTAAAAACTCCATATGCATATTTGAGTTCCTGCATCTCTTATGATTTCCATCCACAGTCAGGTAGAGAGATGCAAGTGATTAGATTTGCTCTTGCAGCTCAGTTTTGGGCACAAAATCCAGGTGCAATGTGTATCCACAGAAGGAAGGCTTCCCTCCCTCCGGAAAATGTACCCATAATAATTAACAAATGATATATTGCAATTAATTAGCTCTTCATCTTCACAGTATTTTACAAAAATTCTGCAATATTAAATGAACTAATAATTAAGGTTTGTAGACAGAAACAGTATATTCCAGCTACTTTGTGCCACTAAAGTGATACAAATAGGCCATAAATCTGGTTTAACAGGCCATTTAAGCTGCCTTATTGACTGCTTTGTGTACCAGAACAGCACAATGCAGCCAGAATCTGTTGGTGAATCTGGCCCTTAAAGAACTAGTTCTGGAGCATTGAAATTTTTAGTTATCTGAAAAGGACCCTTCATTAGAGTCATTTGAATTGACATTTAAATCCCCATGTAAATTCAAAGAATAAAAATTTGTAAATTGACATGAACCATTTCTTCACCATGGCATGGAACTTTGTTACTCTTACTGGTTGCAGACTACTGCCAAAGCAGAAAGTACTTAAACAATTGGACTGTTAGTTTAATATTTGTACTAAATATTGATTGCTTCTGTTCTGCTCCCTACCTGCCCTGAGCACTAAGGAGCTGCGTATTTTCTGATTGCTGGATCCAGAGAAGTGAACCAAGCCAATCAGAATGCAAGGTAGGTGGGGTGGAATACTTGGAAACAGCATAAAGGGAAAATAATTTTTAATAGGAAAAGTGTGATTTTTCCAAGTAATTTAACCCAAGTGGAAATAAAGGTTTTCAGAGATTGTATTGTGTGAAAATTTTTGTAGAATGATGTCAGTGTGTTGGCACTATTAGTACACCGTTGGGGCTTTATTCACACACAAGAAGGCACATTTCCATTGCCTAGTAGATTCATAAATGAAAAAGTGTATGTGTAAGTGAGTTCTGTGAAAAAAGCATACATCTGTTTTTATGGAAAATGTGTTTTTCTAAAGATTACACAAATTTGTGAAGTGATCTCTGCAGTCCTCAGAACGTGGGTTACCAAAAGGTCCCCAAGGTTGCTGAATGACTAGAGTATGTCTACACTACAATAAAACACCCACAGCTGGCCTGGGTCAGCTGACTTGGGCTCACGGGGCTTGGGCTGCAGGGCCATAAAATTGCAGAAGAGATGTTCAGGCTGGAGCACAGGCCCTGGACTCCAGGCTGAGTTGCAGGACTTGGGCTTTACTTTGTGGGACAATTCCAAATAAAATATACATAGTATTAAGAGCTGTATGCTTGATCCACTAAATGTGGTGTCAGACTCAGTGCCTGTCATGGGGAGAGGTAGGCTACCTGATCTGCTATTGGATGGGTACATTTACAGCCTGGTGACCTGGGACACTTGTGGGGCACTGGTTAGGTGGAGTGCTGTGAGAGAGGGGAGATGTGTCGTTGAGGGGATATGATAGAGAGCTACAAAATGGTTTGGAAAAAGTGAATGGAGAAGTGTTATTTACCCTTTCACACAATACAAAAAGCAGGGGTCACCCAATTAAATTAGTAGGCAACAGATTTAATACAAACAATACTTCACACAACTAACCTGTGGAAATCATTGCCAAGGGATGTTGTGATGGCCAAAAGTATAACCGGGTTAAAAAAAGAACTAGATATGTTTGTGGAGGATAGGTCCATCAGTGGCTATTAGCTAAGATGCTCAGGGATGTGACCCTAAACCTATGACTCCTAGAAGCCAAAAATAGAAAACGGGTGGATCTCTGTTCTGTATACTCACTCTGAAGCTCCTGTATGAACCACTGTCAGAGACAGGATACTGGGCAAGATGGACCATGGTCTGATCCCATCTGATCACACTTATACTAGTGGGAGGAGATCAGCATAAAATGGGGGAGGGTATGGGGAAATAGGGGAGCTGGGTCATTGTGAGGGTCCATGGGAGAGGTGAAACTAAAGAGTTGTGGAGTCCAGACTCATTTGAAGCAGATAGGATTAGTTAGGCTCACTGAAGGGATGGGAGCCTCTGAGGAGTTTCTAAAGCCTTTGGTGGTGGTTTTGGGGGGAGGTTTATGAGAGGGAGCGGGGATAATGGAGTCTGAATGAAGGGAATCAGAAAAGCAAGGGAGGCACAGATGGTGCTTTAGGGGGCATGACTGGAGGCAAAGCTGCGTTATCTGACAGAAACACCAACCAGAGTGTATGTCTTAATGCTTGGATGATAGGTGCTGACTCTGTGGGTGCTCTGGGGCTCGAGCACCTATGGGGAAAAATTGGTGGATACTCTGCACCCACTAGCAGCTCCCCGCACCCCCCCCCAGCTCACCTCTGCCTTCTACCCTGAGTGCACCGCGGTTCTGCTTCTACCTGTGGATCCCAGTGCTTGCCACCATGAAACAGCTGTTTTGCAGCGGCAAGTGCTGGGCGGGAGCGGGGAGGCGGGGGAACGTGGCGTGCTCGGGGAAGAGGCAGGGCCAGGGCAGGGATTTGAGGAAGGAGTCCAATAGGAGTGGGGAGAGGGCGGAGTTGAGGCGAGGACTTTGGGGAAGGGATGGAATGGGTTCAGGGCAGGGATAGGAAGGAGCGGGGCTGGGCAGGAGGTTGAGCACCCACTGGTGCCAGGAAAAGTTGGCACCTAAGGCTTGGATATTAAAATCTTGACAGTAGGGGCTGAGTAAAAACTGAATAAAGTCTCTAGGTTTTGGCGCAACACTAATGATAACAATGCCTTGTGCTTACATACAGGCTTCCATCTTGTGATCTCATTGGGCTGCGCAAATTACCTTCATAAAATCCTTTTGAAGTAAGTAAGTATTATAGTTCCATTTTACAGAGGGGAAAACTGAGGCACAGAGAGGCTACTTGGTGGCATGTAAGATGTGTGAGGCCAGAATATCTTTACTGAGTTCAAAAAAGACAGCAACTTGCTGAAACATCCACTCAGTGGGGAAGTGTTATTTCTTTGGAATTACTAACTATGAGGCAAAGTCTGAGATGCTTAAAATTTTTTTTATTTGTTCCTCACTCATGCAAACTCCCTTTGAACATACACTGATTAAAGACCTCAGATTTGGCCCTATAGCTCTGAGAGGTTTCTGAAATAACAAAAAGCCATGCATACTATATTGGGAAGCATAAAATCAGAAAGACAAATATTATCCTCATTTTTATCTATGGAAATGGGATTGTCATTTTATCCAACTTCCTCAGTCCATTTGTCCTGACCAGACAAAGTCACCAATTATGCAAATATGAGCCTTGAGTCCCCATTTTTTGTTGTCCTCATTTCTTTCTGAAAAACAGAGGAAAGCGAATTTTAAGTTACAAGGTGTCATAAACAGATGGTTAAGGGTTAATGTCTCTTTTTCCTGTAAAGGGTTGACTAGCAGTAAACCTGGAACACCTGACCAGAGGACCAATCAGGAGACAAGATACCTTCAAATCTCAGTGGAGAGAAGCCTTTGTTTGTGCTTTCTGGTTTTTTTTTTTCTTTATTCTCTCTGGGTTCTGAGAGGGACCAGACATGTAAGCAGATATCTCCAAGTTTCTGAAACAGCCTCTTCTGTTCAATTTAGTAAGTACCAGTTAGAAAGGCAGTTTAGTCTTTTAATTGTTTTCTTATTTTGCAAATGTGTATTTTGCTGTAAGGATTGTATCTCTGTTACTGCAACTTGTATTTGTGCTAGGGGGAGGATTCTCTCTAGTGTCTATAAGCTGAAAGACCCTGTAACATTTTCCATCTTGATTTTACAGAGACAATTTTTACTTTTTTCTTTCTTTTATTAAAAGTTTTCCTTTTTAAGAACCTGATTGTTTTTTTAATTCTGGTGTGAGACCCAAGGGGAAGGAGTCTGCACTCAACAGGGAATTGGTGGGAGAAAGGAGAGAAGTGGGGGAGGAAAAACCTGATTTCTCTCTGTGTTAGTATTACTCTCTCTCTCTCTCTCAGGGAGAGTCTGGGAGGGGGATTGAAGAAGCGGGGAAGGTGGATTTCCTCTCTGTTTTAAGATTCAAGGAGTTGAATCACAGCAATCTCCTAGTGTAACCCAGGGAAGAGAGGATCTGGGAGGAGGAAAAGAGGGGAATGGTTTATTTCCCTTTGTTTTGAGACCCAAGGGGCTTTGGGTCTTGGGGTCCCCAGGGAAGGGTTTGGGGGCCATAAAGTCCCCCGAAACACTATATTTTTGGGTGGTGGCAGCTCTACCATTTCTAAGCTAGTAATTAAGCTTAGGGGGGTTCATGCAGGTACCCCATCTTTTGGACGCTAAGGTTCAGAGTGGGGGTTCATACCTTGACACAAGGAGACCTTTGTAGCAATCACTTTGCAAGACTGATGATCTCTTGCTGACAATTGAAAGGAACTAAGTATCCATGCTGATTCTTTTATACCTATCAGCAGCCTTTGAGAATATAGACCATGAGGTGTTGCTGAAAAAGTTGCAGACTGGCAGTGATAGCTGGGTTTTTGTCATGAATGACTCCATTCTTCTGTTGGTGAGAGAACCTAGAAAATGGTAGTGGCTCATCTGCCTCAAGATGTTTCTTGTGTGATTGGAAATAAGGCTCATATTTTTAACAGTGAGGGTGATTAACTATTGAAACAATTTACTTGGGAGGTGGTTTTTTTCTTTGTCACCTAGGGTATGGCTACCTGGCAATGTAAGCCCCAGGTTAGTGGGACTTGAGTTAGCTAACCCTTGTTAGAGAACCAGGAGGTTGAGCGTCTACACTGATTTTTAACCCTACATTAAGAATTTTCTAACCTGGACTGGAACCTGGGGCTCTGATGTCCACACTGCAGCATGCAAACCTGAGTCAAACCAACCATATCCCATACCTAGTGCCCTCCTGAAATGTGACTGCTCTAGGCCTTAGACTGTGGTGCACCGTAGGAAAACTTTACTGCTCACCCTACATGTTACATGAAGTTTGATCAGCCAACACCCCCTCCAAGAAACATGGAGGAGATCCCTTTTCAAGAAGTTCCCTTGTTTGCACTTTCACTCCTGTGTCAGGGAGTGGGAAGAGTTTCACAGAAGCTCTGGTAGACATTTCAGTGGTGTTTTTCATCCCACCAAAGACACCTGACAGAGCTTTGGATGGAGTAGGAGGAGTACCAGGCATGACAGACTCTCACTGGCTGATACTGTTTCTTACACTTGGTATAGTCACTGATTCCCCCTACAGAGACTGGTGCTGCTGGCACAGGGCCACAAGCACAGACTGGTGACATCACATTGTCATGCAGACCTGAGATGACCAGCAGTGGGTCCGGAACTTTCTCATGAAGAAAGCTACACTTCTGGAGCTTTGTGAGCAGCTTGCTCCCATCCTCCAGTATAAAGACAAATGCAGGAGGCCACCCTTGCTAGTCCGGAAGCAGGTTGCTATGACTGTAAGAAAACTGGCTACTTCAGACTGCTACTGGTCCATTGCCAACCAGTTTGGGAAGTCTATTGTGGATACAGTGATGGCAAAGATTTCAAGGCAATCAGGGATGTGGTTTACCCCAAGGTGCTGGGCATAAATGGTATTCCTGAAGTAATTGCTGGCTTTGCGAGAATGATGTTTCCAAACTGTGCTTGGACCCTTGATGGGACTCGTGTCCATAGTCTGCCTTCTCATGTGTTCCTTGAAGTACACAAACCACAAAGCTATTCCCCTGAAGACCACAGAGGTTGATTTATGAATGTCAACAAGGGCTGCACTGGGAAAGTTCATGATGCCAGGGTTTTTTGCCAATTGGGAGTCGATTCATGATAGGCTGGGACATTATTCCCACCAAATGACATTGTTATTAATGGAGTTACTGTCACCAGTGTTGTTCTGGGAGACCCCGTATACTCCCTTTTGCCTTGGCTTATGAAATTATACCCTGATTTCAGAAGCCCTGGAAAAATACAATTTAATTACACTCTTGGCAGGTGCAGAATGGTGGTTGAATGTGCTTTTGGCAGATTGAAATCCCATTGGAGATCTCTACAGACCCATTTAGATTCCAATGTCATCAATGCTGTCCGCATTACTGAAGCTTGCTATGTTCTTCACAACCTTTGTGAACCAGAGGTGAGCCACTGCCCTCTGACTGGAACTGTGACAGCGAGGGGCTACTGAATCGGTAAACTCAGCCAAAAAGTGCCCCTACCACAGCTGGAGCTGGATACACCTGGGCAACAGAATCAGGGATGATTTATGGTCCCACATTATGGACTTGCATGGCACAATGGCAGAGGGTGAATAGTACCTCTAGGAACGTGCTTGTGGAGGGGATGGGGCTAACTTCTTTGAGGGGAGTTCAGTGTTTGGGGAAGCCTTGATTACAATGTATTTTTGATTTAACATGAAATGGGGTGAGGGGTGGGGGATGATTCACCGTATGGGTTCATATAAGGAAGTGATTGAAGTGTGGATTGCTGCACCTAACTTTATGGAGGAATAGTGTCTACTTAGTAATTCCTAATTGTTCCGGATCATGTGTTTAGCTTTATTTTAAATATACATTGTATGATGAGATGCAGTGATAGCAATAAACTTTCTTGATAACATAAAAAACTTTATTTATAAACCTATGTTTAAAGCTGTACAACATTCACCCATTGCCAAGCCAGCTGTCATTACAACACCAAAACAATAGAACACTTCCAAAACAACAACAAAAATGTGCATTAACAATGGCAAACATGACATAAACCTCCTACCGTTGCATGTCCCCGGCCCCTGTTCTCCTTTTCCTTCTTCCCCATTTTCTGTGCACTTGGTACCAGGGGAGGAGGGTATCTACAGGAGTGGGGATCAAGACAGAGGATTGGATGGGTTTATTTGCCCTGCCCAGCCACTCATGGGGACTGATTGCATGGACCACCCAGCCATGGACATTTCCAAGCTATTTCTGGAATGAGGGTACATCACAGGGGACTCAGGCCATGAGGTTGGAGAGGCAGCAGGCATCAGTACTCTTGCACTCATGACTGAGATGAGCCACTCAAACAGCTTTCTGCTGAGCTCTGTCTCCTCCCTTAGCTGCCCTTCCTGTTCCAGGAACTGCGTAGCAAGTGCCTGCTCCCACACTGAAACCCTGTACTCATGCTGCGCTGCCAGACTCGGCCTTTCCTCTTGCCTCTCAGCATGCCTCTACTCCAGTTGCAAGTCCCTCTGTTTCTGGGACTGGACTGGACTGGCTTGTGGGCCCTCTCCAGAACTTCAACCAGAAGTCCATCATGGAAATTATTCCTCTTGGAACAGTTCATGAACTTATGCTGGGCCATGCTTGTACTGCATGAAGGTAAAGTTGTGGAGGTACAGCAGCCAGTAGATGATGACATGCCTGCAATAGGATAAGACAAAGGAAGTAATTTGTCTCGAATAGCTCAGTGCAGGAGCACAGAAATAATTCTTGTGGAATCTCAAGGACATAAAATGTTACATTGCAAAACTGAACTTCAATATACTGTGAAAGGGAAGCTTTAGTTGCTAGAATCTCCCCAGACGCAGTCTGATTAAGAAGTGCAGCGACAGTGCGAAAAGCTAAAAATTCAAAGCTATTTTTCTTTTATAACAGTTGCATAACTAGTTGGGGGGGGGGGGCAGTCAGTGGCATTGCCACACAAGCTGTTTCTATCCTTTCAGGCCTTCCACATTTTGGAGGATGTAACTGTTCCTGTGGTGCCCTATTGGCAAAGGGATTTGTTGTTCCAAGCTGCTGGTGGGGGAAACTTGCAGCCAAAAAAGTCAAACATACAGTGACCAAACAGCATATCTAGGAGTGGAGTGGGCTGGTCAACTACTGAGGTAGTGCAGGAAAATATGACCTTCCCCACAAAACGATCTTCAGTTCCTGCTTCAGGAAAAGCTTGCAGCTATCTGTACCCAAGAGAGGGTCACAATTTATGACGGAATTGAGAAGAAGCTGCTCTAGCTTGCATGTGGCTTAACCTGTTATGGCTGCATGTAAACACACACAATTCCACAGCCTTCCTCCTCCCCACCTGAACTCATTCCTGGACAAAAATTCAAACCCCAGTTGTTGAGACAAGTGATTTTTGTATCCTATGGACTTCCTCTAATTCAAATGGAGTAGATCTGGAAATAGAACATATTTCCCCAAACACACACACAGCAGAGCTCACTGTTTCCAGGAGGCTTCATAAGGAGTGATTACAAAGAGCAAACTGAAAGGTACACCAATATAAGGTTATTATCTTTAAGAAGCAGGAATGGCTCTAGCATAAATCTGTGTCTTTCTTGTAAAAATACACTTTAAAGGTGTTTTTTAGTGTTTGCTTTTTCTGGTTGCCATTTTGAACTCCATGAGGTGAGCGGAGGGGAGTGGGGAAGGACACCAAGGCACTGGACTACAAAGTCATTAGTGGATAAGCATTGCTAGTGGGTGCTCTCATAACTTTTGCATTGGTTCATAGAGCAGAAATCCCCCCGTTACTATATCAATGAACATTAAAATGGAGCCAGAAACTTACTGGGCTCAGGGGTGACTTCTGTCGCTTCCATGTCTGTTTTAGACTCTGCAATGGGCTGTTCCTCAGGGGATGCATCAGCCAGCTCCTCTGAGCATGGACCTAGACTTTGCTGCTGCTGCTCCTGTTCCAGAGCCTACTCTGGAACCGATTTCAGCAACAGTGATTTTTTTGTTGTCCTCACTGCTACTGACTCCTATCAGCCTCCAGGCTGGATTCTGGGGGCCAGCAGGGCACCATCCTGGCTGACCGGTCATCATGCACCACAGTTGGCTCTGTGCTGGGTGCAGTGCCCAGCACCCAATTAAACTCCTCATAAAACAGGTACAATGTCAGCGAGTCTGGCTGTGCTCCCATGACCATGAAGCAGTGTGCTTTGCAAAAGGCTTGTTCTCTTCAGTCTCCATTGCAAACACAGAAGGCTCTCCAATGATATGGTTGCAGCTCAATGGTCAGAAGAGAATGGAAGAGTTAACGCTGACTCACTGAGCTGCTACTGAGGGATTGCTTCTGTTTTTATTTGAGCTGATTGGAGATTCTTGGGACAGAGAGGACAAAGGAAGTAGTGGGATACTATTGGAAGTCTCCCAGGACCTGAGTCAAGAAGGCCTGCATCTACACTGCAAAGCAATACACCTTGAGCCCTGGGTTCTGGCTTGACTTGGGCTTGGATCCTTCACCCCCCCAGGGTCCTAGGTCCCAGTCCAAGTCTGAGAGATTTGTCTATAGAGAGAAAGGTAAGTGGGAGGTTTAAGCCTGAGTCTGAGCCTGGGATTACACTGTAGCATAGACATACCCTTGTAGTCTTTAAACCAAGATTGGATACCTTTCTGATAAATTGGCTTTAACTCAGCCAGAAGTTGCAGGGTTGATTCAGGAATTGCTGGGAGAAATTATATTGCCTGTTTTATGTGCAGACTAGGTGATCATACTGATCTCTTCTGACTGTAAAACTATGAATCTACAAGTGTGCTTAAATGCTGTCTTAGAGTGGGGTTCTTCCTGACTTACCCACTATCCAGTGAGCACGCCAAGTTCTTTTTCAGTTCCCCAGTGGTATCATTACAAACTTGGGCCATGACTTGGGTAGGCATCTCTAGTCAGGAAGGACACCTAAGCACGTGATTAAGACCCACTGAAGTCACTAGTCTCTTTTGACTTCCCTAAGTCAATGGGACTTAAGTACATGCTTAAGTATTTTCCTGAATCAAGCTCTTAAAGAGCTTAGTTCATCTACCTTGCTCTTTACAAGCTGAATGTTTGAAAATTTCCCAGATTACACATCTGCTGTTCTAGTTTACATCTCGGAGGATAAGACTGACCACAAAGGGAGCAGAAAGTGGGGGAAAAAAGCTTCTGTGGGCTGGCAGAAAGAAACTGAAACAGCTGCATGCCAGATACACAGGGCTGTTCTCTGTGTGCACGGGTGCTGGACCATCTGCAGAGCATGCACTTGCCAGGTGCTTTACTTAGAGTGGAAGGGGAGAGGAAGAAAACCCACATCAGAGTGAAGAGGTGGCTTTTTACAGTCTCACTCTGCTCATTTTATCTCCTCCCTTTGTTTCTGATTTTCTTCTCCTGTAGGCAGTTAGTGATGCAGAATGACAATGAGAGAGGATTTCATGCAGCCTTAGACAATCGTTTTTACACAGGGCCTAGTGCACAGAAACACACAGGAAGGGGGCAAGTTACTGAGAATAATCTGGAGGCTTGAAGCTGTGGAGTTCTGGATGCCTCATGCCTTTGGGCACTGGGGTTTGCCATACTGCAGAGTGGACAGAGTGCAAGGCTCTCCAACCACAGGAAGGATCAGACCCTTTGACTGTTCTTCATTATAGTCTCCATTTCACCCATGCCTAGTAATGAGTTCTGTTTCACTTTTCTTTTCTTCTACAAGAAAACATTCCAGAACTGGAAATACACTAGAACACTGATTTTATGAACATCATTCTTACGCATGACCAGTTACATGAACTATTTTTCTTCCACCAAAATCCTCTTCCTGCTGTCAGATGTGACTTCCTTTCTTCAGCCAACCTTCAAGCACAGGTTTGAAAGGACTGAGAGATTTGGCAGCAAAGATTGGAAAGACAGTTCTCTCAAACAAATTAAAATCAGGCATACTGCATACATTTGTTACCATGTATTATGTACATTCTAACCAAACAACTAATCAATTAACTTATCCTCTTTACCTATTGTAATTTTGACAGGTTCAATTTTATGAACTTTTCAGTTCTATGAACTCAATCCCCAATTAGTTCATAAAATTAGGGTTCTACTGTATTATTCTCACAACAGGTATAACATAGTCAGTAACGATGTGAGTCTCCCAGTCTCTTGCCAACAAACCTTAACACTGACCTCCTAGACCCAGCAACTGATCCTGCACTCTGGTCACTTAGGCACTAATTAGTTCCCCTAGAGAAGCCCTGGTTGAGGAGTGGAAGACTTAATGAGGGGTTGAGGAGTGGAAGGCCTAATTAGCCCCTTAGCTGAGAAGTAGTTAAAAAGCACAGGAAGGCAATGCAAAGGGAAGAGAGAGGGTTAGCAGATTTGAAGACCTCTGGCTCGTGAGAGTGCTGGCTCTTCTTGGAGATATGGCTGAGGATTGAAGGACACTATAGATACAAGAGCTGCAAAGGGATTGTGGTGATGGCTTGATGGAGGTAACAAATAAAAACACACAGAGATATTGACAATCAAGAGGTCTCCAAGACTGTTTGTGAGGGACCTGAGGATGGGAGAGGAGCTTGCCCTGTTACAAGAACATGAAGTAGTTCCTGTCCTAGAAAGATCCAAGGGAAAGTTCTGTTTTGCTTTTGTTTTTGTTCTCCTTCCCCCTCCCAATTCTTTCCCCATTACTTTCTAGGGCTTGTCTACACTTACTGGGGGATTGACACGTGGTGATCGATGCATTGGTGGTTGATTTAGTGGGTCTAGTGAAGACATGCTAAATTGACCACAGATTGCTCTCCTGTGGAGTCCTGTACTCCCTGAACGAGAAGCACGAGGGGAGTCAATGGGAGAGCGTCTCCCATCAACCTTAGCTTAGTGTGGACCCCACAGTAAGTAGGTCTAAGTACATCAACTTCAGCTCCGTGAATAACGTAGCTGAAGTTGCATAACTTTGATCGATCTCCCCTCATAGTGTAGATAAGGCCTGAAGATCTATCTCAATGCCCATCGAAGTGAATGCAAAGAGATCCATAATTTCAAAGAACATTGGACCAGTCCCTAATTTGGGATATGGTAAGTTGAATGTGGGGGATGGAGAAGAGGTCGACATTATTTCCCAGCATGGCCCCCATATTTTCCTCCTCTTCCTTTCCTTGTTCTCTCCTTTCTGTAAATTTAAAAACCTTAGCTGATCCTAGGTTATTCTCTGCATCACAGCTCCTCTCTCAATTCAAATATGAAAGAGATTATTTATAAAACCAACCCCTATCGTAGTCAGTTTTCTAGTTATTAGAGGTGGAGCTAGTGCAGGGGTCGGCAGCCTTTCTGCAGTGGTGTGCTGAGTCGTCATTTATACACTCTAATTTAAGGCTTTGCGTGCCAGTAATACATTTTAACATTTTTAGAAGGTCTCTCTATAAGACTATATATTATATTACCAAAATACTGTTATATGTAAAGTAAACAAGGTTTTCAAAATGTTTCAGAAGCTTTATTTAAAATTAAATTAAAATGCAGATCTTATCACTTTAGTGTAATCCTTGCCCTTGCTTTTCCTTGCTGAGTTTTCCAATGTCTGGTGGCATGTATTTGGATACTTTAAACTGCACAAAGGCTTCTGAGTGATCAGTTGTTAACTGGCTGGCAGGAGGTCAATGGCTGGCACCCCAGATCGGCAGCTGAGGTGAGTGGAGCTGGTGGCTGGTAGGGCTGAGCAGGACCGGAGGCCTGGACCCTGTCTGGCAGGGGGCCTGCACTGGAACTCCAACTGGAAGCAAAGTGAGTGGGGCTGTGGCGGAGACCCCAGCTGGCAAGGGGCCAGCAGCTGGAACCCCAGGGTAGTGACTGAGTGGCTCAGCCCACCATTGCTATGGGGTTCCGGCCACCACCTCCTGCCAGCTGGGGTCTCAGCCTGCTGCCAGCCTGGGGTTCCTTCACCCACGCCAGCAGTGGGCACTGAGTGGGACCGGCAGCAGGACCCCGGCTGGCAAGGAGCCAGCAGTGGGAATCCCAGAGTGTCAGCAGGCTGAGTGGTTCAGCCCGCCCCCGCTCTGGGGTTTCGGCCACTGGCTCCTGGCAGCAGGGGTCTCAGCCTGCTTCTAGCCTGGGGTTTTTTCATCCAGGCCAGCAGTGGGCGCTGAGTGGGACCGGCGGTGGGACCCCGGCTAGCCGGCACTGACGGTGGAAACCCCAGAGCTGCAGCGGACTGAGCAGCTCAGCCCGCTGCTGCATGCCATCAAAAATTGGCTTGTGTGCCACTTTTGGCACGTGTGCTGTAGGTTGCTGACGCCTGAGCTAGTGTATATAATTGACTTTACTCAGAGCCACAATCTGGGTTTAGTGTTGGAAGGAATAGGAAAGTCAGTGTTTCACTCTTTGAGTGGTGAAAGCCAGCTATTTGTGTATGTTCCTCAACACACTATAGTGTCTCACTTGTGTTTATTATTCAGCCTTACTTTCACTTTGAGGAGACTTTATTTTAAAAATAACCAAACCAAAATCCCTTCATATAACTGTACTTATCTAGAGAAGAAGTCTATTATTTGACATCCTCTGCTTCCTGCCACCCAGGATATCTGACAGGCCTGTGTACTGAGATGGCTAGCAAGTGTCTATCTAGTGTCAGCTGTGGTAGTTGTTCTGATGAGACTAGTCATCTTGGAACTGGGCTGAAACCATCAAAGTCATTTCACATAGTAAGCCAGCGACTAGCTAGCTATCTGCTGGTAATACCTTGTTGTCATTTTTGACCTGGCAGGATTTGAACTACTAATCTGTGGCCCTGCCTTTTCTCTCACATACATTTAACTCAGGAGTAAATCCACTTGATTGGTGGGCTTGATTCCCACTTTCTTGCAGCTTGTGTAGTTATTTTTACCTGTACAGAGTGGGTGTAAAATGCTACCAGATCAGACTAGTATCATTTACACCTAAGGAGGCTATGTGGCCCAGTTCATATTGGTGGTTATTGATGTTTTGCTGTCAAATTGGTATGGTGTATCTAGTGGGGTCTCACAGGGATTTGTCCTGGGTCTGATACTACTCAATATTTTTTGTTAATGACTTGGATAATGGTGTGGAGAGCGTGCTAATAAAATATGTGGATGCATCAAGCTGGGAGGGGTTGCAAGCACTTTAGAGAACAGGAGGAGAATTCAAAATGACCTCAACAAATTGGAGAATATGTCTGAAATCAACAAGATGAAATTCACTAGACACGTGCAAAATACTTCACTTAGGAAAGAAACTACAAAACTACGACAACAAAATGAGAAATAACAGGCTAAATGTTAGTACACATGAAAAGGATCCGGGGATTATAGTGGAGCACAAGTTGATAATAAGTTAACAATATGATTCAGTTGCAAAAAAGGCTAATATTACTGTGGGCTGTATTAACAGGACTGTTATATATGAGACATGGGAGGTAATTGTCCTGCTCTACTCAGCTGTAGTATTGTGTCCAATTCTGAAAAGATGTGGACAAATTGGAGAGAGTCTATATGAGTGCAACAAAAATGATAAAGGCTTAGAATATCTCACCTATGAGTAAGGCTATGTTTTAATCACGAGTTCTTTTAGTAAAAGTCACAGACAGGTCACAGGCAGTAAACAAAAATTCACAATTCATGATCTGTCCATGACTTTTACTGTATACCCCTGACTAACACTTGGGGGAGGGCAGTAGGGGGGGAGATGGCCCTGGGGGAACCATGGATGCTGGAGGTGTGTGGCCTAGGATGGTGCCAATGGGAGCTGCGGGTGGGGGGGTACCTGCGGGTGGAGGCAGCACATGGAGCTAGGAGCTGAGGGAGGTGAGTTCCTGTAACCCTTCCAGGGAGCCCCCCCCCCCCCCAGTAAACACCATCCCACATCCTAATGCTCAGACTTGAGCCCCCCCAAACCCAAACTCCTGCTGCAAGGGGGCGAGGAGGCAGGCTGAGACTGCCCCAGCAGCGGCAAGTGCACCTGGCCTGGGGGTTGCCTGAGCTGCTCAGGTGGTCCCAGGGGTGAAAGTAACTTAAAGGACTTACTGCTACGCCGGAGTCCTGCACGGGGACGGGGCCTCAACCAGAAGAGGTGAGGTCTTTCAAGATTTAAAGGCCCTGGGGCTCCGGCCTTTAAATCACCCCAGAGCTACCAGCTGCAGAGGCGACTGGGAGCCCCGGGGCTCAGAGGCGAATTAAAGGGCCCAGGGCTCCGGCCGCCACAGTGCTCTGGGCCCTTTAAATCACCACGAGAGCCCGGCTGCCAGAGCTCTGGCGGAGATTTAAAGGGCCTGGGGCTCCCCGCAGCAGCCAGAGCTCCGGGCCCTTTAAATCCCCGCCTGAGCCCAGCTGCTGGAGCTCCAGTGGGGATTGAATGGGCCTGGGGGTCCCCGCAGCGGCTGGAGCACCAGGCCCTTTAAAGCACTGCTGCAGAAGCCGGTCCAGTCCGGCACAGCGTACTGGCTCTTGCCGGTATGCCGTACTGGACCGTACCAGCTTAACTTTCACCTCTGAGTGTAGTGCCATGACAGCTGGGGCTTCAACCACATCATGGGAATCCCCAGTTAGAACAGCTTTCATGTTACTTAGTGCCTCTCCAGCAATGCAAACCTGCCTTATCAGCATCAGAATCATTTCATTTTCAGAACATTGCTAAAATTATACTGACCGTAGTTGCTCAAATGGATATATACAGCTGTCCCAAAGAGTCTGCAATAGATGGACACTGTTCTGCATAAAGTAAAAATCAGTCTTGGTAAATGGTAGCTAGTTCATGAATAGAAAAAAAAGTGTTGAACTGATGAGTCTCCACAATTCACTGTGTCCAGCTGTAATTGCAACAATGAGTTTGGTGCAGGAATCTTGATCTGCACCTAGAATCCCTTTTCTTGCTTTTAGTAGTTCCATTTGCGGATCCTTTCTGCTAATGCTACTCAGTCAGATCCGTTTAATATGTTCCTAATTTTATTCTATTTGTACATGTATCTATAACCTCACTGAAAATAATAGCCCTGCTTTTCATCATATTTCCATGCTCCGTTGAGCCTAGATTTGGGTGGTTTAATTTTTCTAGTGTCTAGAGAAGTTGGTTTCCTATAAGTTTTCTAACTTCTTCTCTTACCGTATCACATTAGATGAGTTTGTGTTGTAGTTCCTTCTCATTTTTTGTCCACCAAGGGAACCGAAGATGTGTGCCACATACCTTCTTGCCTGCAGCACTTGTTTTAAAGTGAGGACCCTTGTATGAAAAATAATAAATGAGGTTTTAGATTGTTTGAAGTGGGTACAATCCATGTTACACATCTGAAGACTAGTGGTGTTGCAGGAGCTGTTGTAGAAAGGGAGGAAATGGAAAGGAGTCACATATGAAGCCAGTCAAACACAATGATGATTGAACTAACAGATTCTAACGATTGGCTTTAGTAACTGAGGTTTATATTATCTATTCAATCCCTTCTCTGATGAGGTGTTTGGAGATGGCTAGCACAGCCCACACAATGAGCACAGCTGGCTGGGATGAGGACAGGGCCAGAGTGTTTAGGGAATGCACGGATTCAGCACACCCAGGGGAAGGGATAAAATTCAGAAGTCCACTACCCATCATAAGTAATAAGCTGTGTGTTGGGCATCTTATGGGGGGCTAGGGCAAAGAAATACCTCCCCACTGACCTCAGAACCCATGGCTTCTGCAGCCCCAGTGTACCCTACATGGGTTAGAGGAGCAGAAAATTCATACATCCTCTAGCCACACTCTCTTTGTCCCTCTACACATTACTGTTCAGAGTGCCCCCCATGGAGCTGGGCTTGGGACTTTACAGGGTCAGTACATCTGGGATCCCAAATCTAACCCTCCCTTGTGCAGCAGATATTGGGCCCTACACCAGACTCTATTTTAACAGTTTTTGTATGCTGTACTATATATATACATACACATTGAGTGCTTTTGAAAATGCCTACCCACAATGTTGACTTAACTCTACTCCCATCAAAGTACGAGGTCCAGCGCTGACCACTTCTGAAAATCCAACCCTGTATATTCAGAGCTATACACATACAGAATATCTACTCTGTTATATACATTTATGCATGGGAAAATACGAACATCTTTGTCCACATATATTTAAAATCTATGGCATTTTATTCTGAATAATAAAATTAAGGGAAAAACTTGACTTAATTCACAAGACTCTGCTAGGATGTTGTAAATTTACTGAAGGTAGAGGATTGTACCTATTCCAATGAAAACATTGACATTAGTACAAAAGTTAGCCATTACTGGAGCAAAATACAGATTGGGTGTGTTCCCACCCTCCCATCAGACACAGGTTAATTTTCTACAGAGCTGTTGACACAAGATTTGTGCTGCAGCTGTTTGTAACTTTATCCAATTGATAGTTTTTTCATATATTGCCACTCAGCTCATGAGGAAAAGGTAGGATAATAAAAAAGGATATTAGCAAACTTTGACATTAAAAATCAACCTATTAAACTGCAACCTATTCCCTTACAGTTAAATTAGAAAAACACAATTTTCCCCAAATCAAAAGTTATCCTACCTTACTATTTCAAACTAATCCAATTATGCTAATTTACTAAGAACCGACACTTGGTTTAGTTGGCATAACACTTGTAAAGTAATATATGTTTGGTTAAAAAGGAGGTTAATTCGGAAAGTTTATTACTTACCAGAAGACCATCTGAATTCATAGCCACATGTATTCATATAAAGTATGTGACATCTGAAATAAATTCAAGGATTTTTTTATGGATTTCCTGTGTTGTTTATATTTGTTTGGTCTATTTATTCCATAGACAAGACTCACCAGAAATCAAACTGCAAAAAATGTGTTGATTTTCCTTTGCAAATCCGTTTTCAATGTGTGACAGTTGATATTGCAATAGACATCTTATCTAAGGAACAATAAATAGAATAAGGCAAACGATGTGAATGACATGAGGATTAATTTTATTAAATAAAATAAATTATATTACTTGCCTAATCTTGTAAATTTTGTTATTGATTTCAAAAGATACAGAAGTGGAACTTTTACATTGCATGCACTGGATTTTACAGTACAATACTTATTATGAGCAGATTTCATTTACCAGCTTATATTACAGTTATTGGGACATCTACAATGCAAAACATAGTGGAATTTGTGATTTTCTTTTTTAAAATATAAAATTGTAAATTTAAAAATACACAAAATGTAATTAATTTGAAAAGATCTACAATGTAAGTCAAGGAATATACAACTTTGAATTTTCCTTTTAAAGATTTACAAGGAAAATGTATCATATTTTTAATTTTTAAATGTTATTAAAGCAATTTTGCATTTTTCACATTTGGTATTAAAATTGTTCATGTTTATTAATAACCTTAAAACTTCATCTCTTGGTTTTGTCATTTTTCAAAAGAAGATACTCAGTTATTAATGGTCTTTCCTTAACTTGCTAGGCCTGATTCTACAGTCCTTATTTTTGCAAAATTCTTACTGATGCTAATGGGAGTTTAACCAAGTAAAGACAACAGTGTACAGCATTCTGTGATTCTTTTCATAGTCTTTGGGTGCAAATTATTTTAGTATGAACATCCAAGAAGTATCTGGACATTATGCAGTACATAAAAGCTACAGCATCAGCACATATGGAGCCTATAGTAGGCAGCATCACCATGATGGCAACACCATGACCCTTTGATGTGACCCAGTTTTTAGATGTGTTGTTTCTTTAGTCATCTCAGCTGTTGGATCTAATAGCAGACCTGTAAAACAAAAGGAAAAAGGATTGTGTGGGATTTTCAAGAGTGTACCATATAGGCCTAACTCTGCTCCCATTGAAATCAATGGTAAAGCTCCTGTTGGCTTCAGTGAGAACAGAGTTAGGCCAATAATGAACACTTTTGAAAATCCCAGTACTGATAAGTAAATTACATTTATGTTTCAAGACGCAATATATGGAAATCACGCCTTTCCTCATTTACCTACCTAGGATGTTTCTTTAGCAGAGGGTGGAGCTGAATGCAGTTTATGTAGAACAAGTGGAACTTTATTAAGCCCTTTGGACTGCTCTGTCCACGTGGCTGAGCTGCTTCCAGTCAGACTCTTGGGGTTCCCTGTTTTCCTGGTGTCATGTCAATAATAATCCCTTCAGGGAACGTGGACACTTCGACTCCAATTTCACTGATTATGATACATGTTCACTATTTTACAAATATTTTAACATTGAAAAGAGATGATTGATGCCTTGACCCCCACCTGTGTCCCTTTAAGATTGCTAGCACATAGCTGAGTTGGAGTCTTGTCTTTACTACTGACTCAGCTGGTTGCATTGTCTTTGAGATACTCTGGTCTGTTCAATAGAGGACCACAGTGAGTGTGGCCAATCTCTGTCTTCCTGTCTGAGTCCAGCATACTCTCTGGAGTTGGCATCCAGATGGTTGTTTCTGTTCTATGATGATCTCTGTAGGCTTACTTTCAATGGTGTGTCAGCTGTCTTGTAAGTGCCTTCTGTTTGTTTGGATAATTTGCCATTGCACCCCCTCATAACTTTGCTGGTCCACTCCTTCAGGTGTCTCTCTAATGGCTGGATCCTCACAGGAGTGCCTGTCTCTAGAGCCAGTAGGTCCTTGGCTGATTTGTCATACTCTAGTACCTGTTTGTCTGATTGTTGGCCATTTCCTTTCTGCAGTGTCTCCATCTGATTAAAAAAATTAATCACGATTAATCACACTGTTAAACAATAATAGAATACCATTTATTTAAATATTTTTGGATGTTTTCTACATTTTCAAATATATTGATTTCAATTACAACACAGAATATAAAGTATAGAGTGCTCACTTTATATTTATTTTTATTACAAATGTTTGCACTGTAAAAAACAAAAGAAATAGTATCTTTCAATTCATCTAATACAAATACTGTACTGCAATCTCTTTATAATGACAGTTGACTTACAAATGTAGAATTATGTACAAAAAATAACTGCATTCAAAATAAAACAACATAAAACTTTAGAACCTACAAGTCCATTCAGTCCTACTTCATCCAATCTCTCAGACAAACAAGGTTGGTTAAAATTTGCAGGAGATAATGCTGCCCATGTCTTCTTTACAATATCACCTGAAAGTGAGAACAGGTGTTCTCATGGCACTGTTGTAGCCAGCATTGCAAGATATTTACGTGCCAGATGTGCTAAAGATTCATATGTCCTTTCATGCTTCAACCACCATTCCAGAATACATGCATCCAGGCTGATTATGGATTCTGCTCGATAACGATCCAAAGCAGAGTGGACTGATGCATGTTCATGTTCATCATCTGAGTCAGATGCAACCAGCAGAAGGTTGATTTTCTTTTTTGGTGGTTCAGGTTCTGTAGTTTCTGAATCAGAGTGTTGCTCTTTTAAGACATCTGAAAGCATGTTCCACACCGCGACTCTCTCAGATTTTGGATGGCATTTCAGATTCTTACACCTTGAGTTGAGTGCTGTATCTATCCTTAGAAATCTCACATTGGTACCTTCTTTGCATTCTGTCAAATCTGCTGTGAAAGTGTTCTTCAAATGAACACGTGCTGGGTCATCATCCAAGACTGCTATAACATGAAATATATGGCAGACTACAGGTAAAACAGAACCAGGAGACATACAATTCTCCCCCAAAGAGTTCAGTCACAAATTTAATTAACACATTATTTTTCTAATGAGCATCATCAGCATGGAAGCATAGGCATATGAATGTTTCGCATATCTGGCAAGTAAATATCTTGCGATGCCGGCTACAACAGTGCCATGCGAGCGTCTGTTCTCACTTTCAGATGACACTGTAAATAAGAAGCAGTCAGCAGTATCTCTCGTAAATGTTAATAAACTTGTTTGTCTTAGCAATTGGCTGAACAAGTAGTAGGACTGAGTAGACTTTTAGGTTCTAAAGTTTTACATTGTTTTGTTTTTGAGTGCAGTTATGTAACAAAAAAATCTACATTGTAAGTTACACTTTCACGATAAAGAGATTGCATTACAATACTTGTATGAAGTGAATTAAAAATACTATTTTATCATTTTTACAGTGCAAATATTTGTAATAAATATAATATAAAATGAGCACTGTACACTTTGTATTTTGTGTTGTAACTTAAATCAATATATTTGAAAATGTAGAAAAAAATCCAAAAATATGTAATAATAAATATTAAATTGGTATTCTATTGTTTAACAGTGTGATTAATTGCAATTAATTCTTTTAATAGCAGTTAATTTTTTGAGTAAATCACGTGAGTTAACTGTGATTAATCGACAGCCCTACTTCTTTTCCTTGAAGGTAAAGAAATTTGTTCCCACATTTTCCAATAGTCCTATTGTTAGATTGCATCTGAACTCTTATGGGTGGGTTTGAATCCAATTCACCCTGTGGAATCACATAAAAGCAGCCAAACTGGGTCAGACCAATGGTTCATCTAGGGTTATATCTGACAGTGGCTAGATGCTTCTGAGGCCATGAACAGAACAGGGCTATTTCAAACGATCCATCTCCTGTCATCCAGTCCCAGCTTCTGTCAGTCAGAGTCTTAGGGACATCCAGACCATAGGGTTCCATCCCTGACCATCTTGGCTGATAGCCACTGATCGAAGTATACTCCTTGAATATATCTAATTTTTTTTTAACTCAGTTATACTTTTGGCCTTCAAAACATTTCCTGGCAATAAGTTCCACAGGTTGACTGTGCGTTGTGAGAAGAAGTACTTCCTTTTGTTTTAAACCTGCTGCCTATTAATTTCATTATGTAACTCCTAGTTCTTGCGTTATGTGAAAGGGTAAATAACACTTCCCTATTCAGAGTGCAAGAGGCCCTGCTATTAAACTGAAATAGCACAGAGCATTTTGTTAACATTGTTGCAGACACAGAGGTTGACATTGTCCCTTGTTGTTTTCCAGTTTTAACAGCCTGAACCTGATATGTTCTTAGACTCAAGGAGAGAGTCATAATATCAACACCATTGTCTGATATGCCATCCCCCTCTTGTAAAGGTCTGACAATCTTTCTGGGACCTTCCTCTGCTCTTGCATACACTGCTAAATCGTTCAGCTTGCTTCATTCCTTGTAATGCTGTGCTAGTGAGGGTACTTCTTTACCTGCTCATATCCACAGCAGTAAATGCACCTCATTATGGGTATGGAACCCTGGCCACCTGTTCTCCTTTGCCTCTTACCTGCAGAGTGCCTCCTCACGTTTGGGTGTGGTATTCCAGGGTTTCTGCACTTTAGCACCCCTTTTATCCATCCTGGTTCCACAACAGTCTGTTGCTTTCGTGGCCTACCTCTCTGACCAGGTCACATCTCAGCCCATTCCTCTTCCAGGGGAAACCAAAAAGTCCAAAGAACAAGCCAAAAATCTAATGGCCTGTAAGCTCTCTCTCAGTCTCTGTCTTGAACTCAGAGTTCTTGGGCTCTTTTACTCTTGATGTCTGTGTTTTCCCTCTTGGTCTGCAGGAGAGATAGAGGAGCCCAGGCCTGCCCTCTCCTTTGGGTTCCAGCTCAAAGAGCATTTTTTAGGAGGCTAAGGGCTGTTCCTTCCACCACTTCCCTGAGCTGCTCCTTCACCCTTCTTGTTGGCATCTTCATCAGATCTGTGGGCTTTGCTATCACTACTTTGAATTTGTGATTCCTGTTGTATTAATTTAGATGCATTATGTGAGCTAAAGGTTAACATAACCCAGTCACTGTCCAACATTAAACAATTTTAAACAAAGTGTGGGCCTTGGCATACAGTGACCTCAGCCTGCTTAGTAGCATGGCAAAGACAGCATTAAAAGTCCTTTTAACCTCTTATTAAAGATACCAAAAAGTAGGACTAGTTGGTTGGAATGTAAAGTATTAAGTACGGCTTTTATTTTAACAGCATTCCTTGTTCCCTTTCCCATTAGCTGGACAGAGTATTTAGAAGGAGCCTCCTTTCCCCCACCCCCCTGTTTGACAGTCATTTAGATGGAAATAACTATCCTTTTTGGAGAAAAGAGAAGACATTTAGTTGAAATAGGCTGGAAATGCTGTTATTGCTGTTGTTGTAAAAGTGACTTTAAACTTGAAATTCACTCTTTGGATCCTATTGTCCCTCATCAGTGACTGAAATTGCTATCTCCATTTGTAAAGTCAACAGGATCTAGAACATTCTTTCAAAGCTACTTCACTGCCCAATTCTGCTATGGGAGATTTCACACTTGCTTAATTAGGACTGACAGACAGACACTATGCATGAGTATATGGATGGATGTGAGTCTGTAGATATAACTTTTATAACTATAACTGTCTAACCATACCCACGCACACGGTATAAATTAACTAAGCATGTTACTAGAGCACATCAGGAAAACCGCATCCAAACACAAAGTCCAATATGGAAAAGGATATTAAAAGATCTCATCATCTAAGAGTTTATTCTGCACATGGATTAATCTGATCACAGGATTTGATGCTTATATTGTGTTCTTTTCCTGCTGGCATTCTGTACTTCTGGAAAAAAACCCAGTTTTTAAATGTGAAACAAATAAGCTGATACTTGAAATTGTACAACCCAAGAAAACTTGGTTGTAATCTTTGTCATTAAACTGGTGGTTGGGAGCATGTGCTAGCTTGTATTTTAAGTTATAGGGTGCCGTGAAAAATGCACCCTGGATTGTGAAATCTGGTCTTTTGTGTATTTTTACCCTATATTATACAGATTTCAAGGGGAAAACCAGCATTTCTCAAACTGGGGGTCCCGACCCAAAAAGCGGTTGTGTGGGAGTTGCAAACTTATTGTAAGAGGGTCATGGTATTGCCAACCTTACTTCTGCATTGCCTTCAGAACTGGGTGTTCGGAAGCAGCAGCTGGTGGCCAGGCACCCAACTCTGAAGGCAAGAGCACAGAAGTAAAGGTGGCAACACCACACTATAGTGGCAGCACTGCCTTCAAAGCTGGGCTCCCAGCCAGCAGTCCCCTCTCTCTGGCTGCTCAACTCAGAAGGTAGGACTTCCACCACCAGCAGCGCAGAAGTAAAGGTGGCAATACCATGATACCCCTGCAATAACCTTGTAACCTGCCCCCACAACACCCTTTTGGGTGAGGACATCTACCAGTTACAACACCATGAAATTTCAGATTTAAATATCTGAAATCATGAAATTTATGATTTTAAAAATCCTATGACCATGAAATTGACCAAAATGGACCCTGAATTTCATAGGGCTCTACCTATTAGGTACAGCCTCAAATAAATTCTTCTCTACAGAAATGCAATATAGGAAGAACCAACTCTATTCCTCCAGTGTATAATACACTCAAGCTACATCAGATAAACTCATCACCTTATAACTATTACTAATATACGGATATGTACTCCTTAGTATACAATTTTAATCTCCTAGGGGCACCATTTCTTTCCGCTAGCTGGTATGTTTGCCTCATTTTCCTTCTTCCTGCCTTTTATTAACACATAGCTAAATCCCCCAGTCTAAATGTGCTCAGTATGGATCCACTTCTACAAGGCATGGAGTACACAAGCCTGGTTCATTTCTTACACTAACAGAATTAATGTAAGTAACAGTATTGACTTTGCTGGAGTCACTTCTGTTTTACACCAGCATAAGTAAGAGGAGAATCAGGCCCAATAATTTCACTGGAAGCAAAAATAATTTAGTACCGTACAGGGCATGCAGAGCACACTGTAGATGAGATCATACTGTAGTAGGTTAATTTAGGAATCTGTGGTTATAGGCCTGGGAAATTTATGGATGAGTATACATGTTTCAAAATGATAATCCTAAATCCTGTATCAAAGCAGACTAAAAATCATTCTACAAAAAAAACTCCAGGGTGAAGGGCACAAGATAAACTGCATTAAATAGATCAGACACCCAAAAATTGAAGGAAATGCTAGGGAGTCTGATAATGACATTACCAGAAAAGCCAGATCAACAAAGCATAAGAACAGTGTTCTGCTGTGTCAGCATTAACTCCTTACTATAGAATATCTAAACAGCTGGGGATAATATTGGAGATTATGATAATACTTGGCGTTTATACAGCTCTTTTCATTCTCCTGCCTGCTTGCGGTTCCACCTCACTCAGGTCCCTCTCAGTCCTCTTCATGAAGCACGGGTGTCCATTAAGCTATTACCTGATAACTTCAGGGGGTTCCCTGTTTATCATGTAAAAACATAAACTTGTTAGTAAATCTGACTTCTAGTTTTTGGATAGTGCACAGATTAGAATAAAGATTTTAAACAAATATTTAAAATCGCTACAAATATATTGCCTCAAAGGTGAAATGCCAAGTTGGTTGGCACATACTCTAAAACCATTCTGGCTAAAATTGAGTATCACAGGCCTGAAACACTTACTGAAACTGCAGTAAGCACAATATAGTGCTAGCATCAATGGTACTACTCTATGAGGAAGAGGGCCAATATTTGCTGGCCATTTCTTCCAAAACTGGGACTCCCTTCTGTTCTCTTTGAAGTCAATGGCAAAACTCCCATTGGCTCAAGTTGAGGAAGTAGGATGAGGCCCTTGTGGAAGATTTTAGTGAAGCAGAAGAAAACATTTTTCCTTGTAAATGATTTTTCTATTAATGCAGAAACATAAAGAAACCTCTTCAAAGCTATAACTTTAAACATTTTAATATCCTGCCAAACCTCATCAATCCACTATAAAATCATCGAATCTTGTTCCGAAAATCTCTTAATGTTTAATAAAAAATGACAGACTATTAAAGAGTTGCTGGCTATGATTTTTTTCTGCATATTAAGATCAATAACATTTTTACAAGGATTTTTTTTTTAATGAGAAAAGTATTTTAAAAGTCAAGACAATTCTATTCATTATGAATGATTACATATTGTGTGGTTAATTTTACAGAGGGCAGGTTAATATTCCGGACACTAAATGTATTGACCATAATTCTAAGTTTCTTCCTTTCTTTTCATTTGTCTCTTAAGACCTCCTATATTGAGTAGCTGTAGATATTCGGGGAAACTGCTAGAGTAAAGAGATGAGATTTGCATTTTCAGCACCAATTCCAGACTTTTAGAATATTTACCCGAATATATTTGACAGGCTATGTATCATATACAGAGGGAAGATTTTTATTCAAATTGCTCTTAGTTAAGGCTTCTGGGCTCCATTCGCCATTCCTTAGTCAAGTCAAACTCCTATTTGATTCAGTGGTCTATAAAGCAGTGCAGGTTCTGCATTTCTTTTAGGTTACATCAAGGAATATAGCTATAGTCTCAAAGCCCCCTATGATGCAAACACTTACACAGGTGCTTATCTTTAAGCAGGCGAACAATCTCAATGACTTCAGAGAGACATTCACTGCTGGAAGTGAAAGAATGTGTGGAGGAGGTGTTTGGAGTACTGGGGCCTCAGATCAAAGACAATTGGGTTTCTAGTGATCTACTACAACTACCATATCTCAGGCTTATAGCAAAACAAAGACACCAGCTTTCCCTTCCAATACACTTAATATGATCTATAGGGTCAATATAACAAATGCTCATTGAAATATTGGTGCTTTTACTGTGTCAATAAGGATCCCCAGTTCCATACTGAAATGCAACTTTCATCTTTACGTTTCTATAAGAAGAATTTCTGAAGTAATTTTATTTGTGACGGTTCAAACTGGGGGTTCTTCTTCCACTTGGAACCCCAAAAGCCCCCTGCAGTTTTTTACCACAGCCCATCCTAATTCTGCAATGGGTTGTGGGTCATGACAAGTAGCTGTGGGTCATATATTGGTGCTTAGTGGGGGTGCTGGCGGGACTGTTGCTGTGGGATAGCTGGGGTAGGTTTAGGTCTCCTGGGGTTGCTAGAGCTGGGTATAGGGCCATCAGGTTCCATCAGGAGATGGTGGGGTATCTGGGCATGGAATGCTGGCTGCTGGGCCAGGTGCTGGTGTTGGGTGTCAGGCTGGTTGAGTGCGCTGGATTTGGGGGCAGATGCTAGCTTGAGGACTGGCTGGTGTTGCTGGCTGCTGGGTGGGGACTAGTACTGGGTCAAGGTGGAGACTGGTTAAATCCAAAGGGATCCAACAAGGTAAGAAGTCACCATGTTTGATGATTATTAGCGGTTGATAGTCTGTCCTCTCCATTCTTCACAGTTTGTATGTATGTCCCGGAGAGGGAGAAAGGAAACTGGTAACGTCTTCCCCACATTCCCCTGCTCAGTTAATGCAAATACTTTTGCTGAAGTGTTTTCTCTCTGTCTCCTGTCTGTGAACAGCCCTGCTACCGTCTCACTGGATCTAGAGCCCTCTCCCATCCCATTGTAAAGAGGGGGAGGGGGAGAGAACATAAAAACACTGAGAAACACGTTTTGGTAGAAAAGGCTTTTGAGCTTCCCATATGTGTTCCACATTGCCTATTACTCACTCTTTGATGTTTTTCTGAACGTAAAGTCACTGGGCCGGATCCAGTTCCCAATGAAATCCATTGCAAAGCTCTCCTCGACTACAGTGGAAGCAGGATCGAGCCGAGCTTAACCACCCGAAACGGTGAAAAGGACGAGGAGAGCCAAGAGCTTCGGGCCAGTTGTCCCACCGCTCTGTGCATTGGCAGTATCAGCTGCGCCTGTGTGAGACTCCTTCCTCATTACAAGCCCCCTCCTTAGCTCTCTTCGCGATCCAGGAGAGTATTATGACAGAAAGAAGCACTTTCCTATGCTCCTTGCTTCAAACGCAGCTGTTTCCTCTTTAATTGAAAGGTGGTGAGGTTGGGGCTGAAATATTAGTAGCTGGACTCGCTGCTTTCCGGGCTGCTCAGGGGGTTTTACTTTATTGACTCTAGTCGGGATGTAGCTGAGCAGACCTGGTTCAAGAGTTGGTGCTGCCAAGACGGTCCAAGTGTTTTCCCAAAGGGCATGTAGCTGAAATATTTGCGAAATTTTCTCTGGCTAAATCCTAAGCTGTTTACTAGATAGGAAATACAGCCTCCATCTGTACACTGACAGGCCTCTTTAAAAACCTTCCACTCACTATCGGGAACGTGCCCTACAGTCTGTAACCACAACCTCACTGGGATTTCCACCTTCGGCTCTGAACGACGCTGTCCGCTTTGCTTTGTGGCTGTAGCTGGCTTTTCATGTAAGAAATCTACAAGGGAAAATGTTTCTTTTTATTATGTGTCCAATTCAGGATTGGAACAGATGATCTAGTAAATTTACACTGTGATCTTTTGGGAGATGGTTAAAATAGACGTATGACTTTTTTTCACTCCTCAGCTTGGATCTGTGAGCGCACTGTAGGCAGGAGAAGCTAGTGAATGAAAAGGTTGGCGTTAAATAGTCTATTTGCTCTTATTTAAAAGAGTGTTGAAAACAACTACTTTGTAGCACAGTCTTGTGAATTTTGCAAACTATAACTTTAAATGACATCTAGCTATTAGTGCCAATGGAACGCTTTCCAAAAAAAAAAAAAATCCAGAGGAAAATGTTATATTCATCACCATTTTCATGTGTAATGCACTGCACCGGAAACCATCTAATTACACAATCCATTTGTCAGTTACAAAAATGTTTGTTCCCCTCTCATCCCTCTACTGAAATGTTGCTATTTCTAATAACTTTGGGCCGTTTCCTGCAGTCCCTACTCAGGCAAACATCACACAGACTTCTACACGATTCTTGCCTGAATAAAAACGTCAGGAGCGGGTCCTCATACCAGTGTGACAAAAGAAATAGAGCTCATTTGTCCCTCTACCAAAAATCCATAGCAAAACTCCCATTGTCTCACTAACAAATAACCTTCAGTCCTGTATTCCGCATACATGTGAAAGTCCCACGGACTTCCTGGGAGTTTTGAGAGCATAATCCTGCCTCATAAATTGTGTATTTTATTAAATTGGGTTTTTAACATTACACATTTTAAACGACCTTGTTCGGAAATCCTGACCGCTTCAAGCAATATATGGTTTGCAGAATTAAACCCCACTTGTGTTCAGAATTCTATGATTAAGGGGCTTGATCCAAAGCCTGTTGCAGTCTTTTAGGTGACGTCAGCGGTTTTTGGATCCGGCTCAAATGTATGAAGGGTTTTTGGAAAACCTGGCGAAAGCATTTCATGTATTCGATAAAGTTCTGTAAACTGACCATTACATTCTTGAATAAAAGGACACCTTAAAAAGGTGTATAATAACCTCAGCGACGCATTACTCCCCGGGGAAAATGTGATTTATTAACATACTTACTAATGTCTGAAGTGTTGTTATAGTCACGTTAGTCCCACTTCCTAATGTCATGTAAGCTTTTAAAATCCACCTAAGGATGCGCCAGCGCGTCTGTAGGGTCCGATCCTCCCATTGAAGTCCGTAGGATTTTTTCTTTCAATGGGAGCGGGAAAAGGCCTGCACAGTAGCACCTGTCCTGAAGCTGGAGTTTAATTTTCTCTTCTCTCCCTTAAGCACCCCATGAAGTAGAAGAAATATTTGGCTTGCAAACGTAATTATTTGATCTGTTTTGAAGAGATGCGTAGAATTTTGGCGGCCTCGAGCTCCATTTTAAATTCTCTTTACCATATTGGTTTGCGGCAATATTCAGTCCAGAAATTTGCTTTGTCACAGACTCTCGGGGCTCCCAAAACAACAGTCCTTGTTGCATCCTTTCCTAATTACAAAAAACGTGCACGGCTGCTTGGATTCAGGCAGCACGATTAAGACCAAGCCCATCAGCTCACAATCGAGGAATAAGGCTGGAAAAAGGTATTTTAAGTGCTTATTTTGTTTACAAAAAAGTAGTCTCAGATCACAGGATATCTTCAGTATGCGCACACTTTATACCCTACAAAACTCACAGGTATTAAAAAGTCACACGCAGTGTAACTAATTAGAATAAGGGATGGTTAATTCCAATTTATTGATTACAAAACAATTCAAAGGAAAAGAGTGTAATGTAGTAATAATCCAGGAAGGAGCTAAGCATGGCAAAAGGTCATGTGCCTCTGATTCTTGTTTAATAGTAAAGACAATGGCGGAAATTCGCTTCTCCACAAAAGAGCGTAGTTTCTGGAAGTCCAAAGTTACAATGTGTGTCAAAAGAAGCCAGAAAATACAAATACACATTGACTGATGGGCGCATTGATCGCAGTCATATTTGGAAAACATATTGGAGCATTTGGGATACTTACTGAACATCTGCAGATTAGCCAGTTCCTATGATTCCATGTAATTTATCCCAGAAAATTATGTTACCGCTCTTTAGTTCCCCGATTCCGAGGGTGTGTGTGTGTGTGTGTGTCTTTTTTTTATTATTCTAACAGTTGCCAAAGTATTGATACTTAAATAATAATCTGTAAAATTCACTGTAAAAATAATACGTTTGACAAACCAGATACTGTTTTTATTAAAATTCATCTTTGCTGTGTTTCTTTTTAATCCATCTCTTATTTCACTTTTTAAAAAAAATATTCAGCATCAGATGGGAAGAATTCAACTTTTGTGAAGGTCTTCATGTCTGATGCAAATATGCTTAGAACTGCTATGAACTGGAGTTCATATTTAAATACAGGATGCCATGCAGTAAAGACTTGATAAGCTTTTGACAGTGTACGCTATATATCTGTCCTTCCGCGGTCTCTGGTCTGAAGCAAAGCGAGACATTGTATTTGAAAAGTAATCCTCCATAATTAGGACTTGACCTCTGAAGAAATGAAAGAGGTAAGATTTCACTTAGTGGAGAAGAATAATGGTACCTAGCCGATAGATACAGATATCTCTGTGGATGGAACACGAGCGGTTACAGCAGCACTTCGAAAAGCAGTGCATTATTGGTCACTGCACAGGTTTTCGTGAATGAATAACAAAGTAATTAGAAATGCAAAATTATTCAGTGTATAATAAGACTCCGGTTGCATGTCACTAGGCTGATCTGAGGAATTAAGTTTGATTTCACAGAGGTCAAATATCATGTTAAACCAATAATGGGGGAAGGGTAAGGAGAAGTATATGGAGTTGTGAAGTGTAAATAAAATGTGGTTCGATGGGTTGAAAATGAAAAAGTAGGGTCTATTTCACTGAGCTGTGCAATGTTATCTCTGAGAACACGAATACTTGTTATATTGCCCATCGCCTCATCCTGCACTCCTTAACGAGGCAAACCTCCTTCCAGGCCAAATCCTGCTGGGTTTATTCTGACGATTAGTCCAAATTGCTGGAGTAAAACAAACATAACTTCCCGGAGGTTTCAGGGGAAGGTTTGCTTGATTAAGGGCCGCAGGGTCAAGGTTGAAACTCCTCTCTTATTTATGCTTTAACAATTATTTTGTTTTACTTCTTTAAGGAGAAACTGAGAGTGCCATTAGACCCTGATCCAAAGCTCACTGAAGTCAATGGAAAGACTGTTGGCTTTGGATTAGGCCCAAGACGAGGGTTTTTTCCGACTCCAGCCAGTCCTTAGTAATGATGAGTTCATGTTAAATATGAACAACTTTTTTCCAGCTGTTACTGAGAGGCTGTTACAGTCTTCTTGTGTGACCCCGGGACAGTTACTTAGCCTCTTTGTACCTCAGTTCCCTGTCTATAAAATGAGGGTAGTGGCATTTTCCTACCTCACAGGGGTATTACGAGGACAACTACATCTAAGATTGCGAGGCTCTCACATACTAAAGTGATGGGGCCCTATAATTACCTACGATGGGTAGAAATTATATGACTCTATTCATGAAATCCTCCGGGCAGCTAATGGAAGGTTTGGAGTAGGATTTAACACATAATCTGATTGTTTGGGGCTTGGGGCCGGGGGTCCCGTTTTCTATTTGGGTTTTGTATTGTTTTGTTGTAGTAACCAGGCACTTTAAAAAGGGGAAATTCTAAAGGAGTGGGCATAGTCTTTTCTCATCTAGACACTGCTCAAGACTTTTTCAGCACTATAACAACAATACAAATGTAATCGCTATCATGTCGGAGGAAGATGTTTTGTAGCAGGGCTGCAGTTCAGATGAGATTAGTTTAGCTTGGTTAATGGGCGTTTGGGATGCCAGATGATAACTGTACATCGTATTTACATATTACAGGTAACAGAAGAACCACTATTACCGTTGTCATGGTCCATGTATGTGTGTGTGTTGGGTGTGTGTGTAAATCTTCGCTGTGAAATTAGGCAGCTATGCAATTGTCACATGCTCCTAAAGTCGTTAGAATCCTAAAAAATGACCTCTAACCTGTTGTTTAGGGGCTTGCCAAATCCTGCATTTTCTGTGGACCCAAAAGTTGTCCTCATGGGGAAGAAATGCAAAATCGGGACTTTGGTGTACTGCCTGATATGGGAAAAACTAAAACCAAATGTCGAAAACCCTAGCAAAAGAGTGCTATGCCAGGCGCGTTTTCTAAATTAGTGCTCAGGTTTCCTTTCCTGCTATTTTTAATGGACAATGAATGTATAGCTCACACATATTTCAAACTCCTTTACAATTGTATAGTATCTATATTGACCAAATTATGCTTTGAAATGGCGGTGAAAAGCCTTGAAGTGTGCTATTCTCTTCGTCATGTTTATTAAACTGAAAACTTAAAACAATAACCAAAAATTCTCTCTCTCACGCACTTGCCCTGTTATGAATAAATCCATATAATATCGAAGTATTAATTAATTGTGAAATAGCTAATCAACCACATATGTGCATCTCATCATGTTTCTAGTGATTATTTACCGGACGGCCAATTTTAGGACTTCCCCAGCTCACACAAACGTTACATAAAGGAGGCCGAACACGTCTGGTAGTTTTAAGAAATCAAAGTCAAATTTAGAGCATTTCTGTTCTGTTTTTCAATCGTCTAACAAACTGAAGGGGTTTGACCAGAGCTGGAGATCACTCAAGCGATAATGGATGTGATCCTGAGAAAGTATTTGTGCATGTGTGTGTATGCAGGGGGTGGTGATAGTGGTGTACGGGTATTGTGTGGATGATGAAGGGAGGGAAGGCAGAAATCAATGGGGTTATGACCAGTTACACCCACTAAGGATCTGCCCCAAGATAGGCTCGAATGCGCCATTATCTGGGCCTTGTGCATAATACTAGTGCCAGGTGGAAAATCATGCTTTTAAAAACCGTAACTTGTCGGGGCACTTGCTTAGAACCACGGGATGAAATTCCAATGTTTTATTTCAGGTTGGAACCAACAGCCCGAGTTTCAAGTACGTCTATTTAGCTAAAGCTTTGGGTCCAGAAATATGGTGGACAATCGTACCTCATGCATCTGTATTCTGAACTTCTAATTTTGAGGACTACAAAACCGCACCTTCCACCTATATCACCTCTCCCTAAACAAACAGGTGAGAAAAAAACTTCCTTCTCAAAGATTATAATATTTTAACATTCTGCCTTCAGTCAAACGCCTTGCTAACCACTCGGAAGGCAAGGCAGGAGCCATATGATTGCACTTAGTGTAACTAGGGCCAAAATTCTTTAGTTTTTTGTTCTAAAACTGTCCAATGAGAGGGCGGGAGATTTTGCTACAGAATGAAATGTCTTGTTTCAATTTAACATATGATCCTAATGAGCAGGGCGCGTGTGTGTGCAAGTGTAGCAGAGCATCGAGTATCCTCTACTGGGCAAGATTTCACATTAATAATGAAGCTGATACACTATAATATTGAGAAATTAATATTGTTTTGCACTAACCTTTCAATGAAAGTTCCATTATCAGTTAGCTTCATATTCATCATATTTATCTCACCTTCCAAAAGTCTTCTGACTTGTTTTCTATCCAGATGGAAGAGTTGGCGTCGAAAATGACTGTTTTCCTTTTAAGGGAATAGTGCTAAACCAACAAGTTTGAAAATAGTGACTCCTGCAAAACCTCACAGGCTAAACAGGTACATGGAAAAACTAGGGTTCTGTTCTGTTTCATTTACGTTAATGCAAAGCTGCTCTTGATTTCATTGCAACAGCATCAGGCCACACCCCAGTTTCTTTTCCAGTGCTTCACGCTTAAGGATGAAGGAAAATCCTGGACCAAACCTATAAAATACAAGGTGTATTAGTTTCAGTGCAGCTCTGCAACTCCATTTACTGTTTGTTGCCCCCAAATCTCCTTTGATCGGTCTCTGTCCTACCCCTGCGCCCTCCCCCGCCCACGACTATCCCCTGCAGCTGCTGCTGGCACAGAGGTGCGCACTGCACGCGGGATGTCGCATAGCTGACCCAGATCTGCCTTTTAACGCCAAATGTCTGACATCTGAACTATTAAACTGGTGCAGCTCTGAAAGCGGTCCCAAACTTTCCCCGAAAAGGATGTATCCACGAGCAGTGTCAGAAGTAGGCCTGATGAGTGAACTGAAGCAGGAAGAATCTGAGGAATTTCCAGCTGTAGAGCGATTCCGTATTCAGTTCTGAACACAGCTAATGTGCTAAAATCCAACCCTCCACCGAACGGTTCTAATTAATCAGGAGTGAAAGAGGCGCTGGGCTGCTGACTCGCTAGAGGGAGATACCTGTGTGGCTGGAAGCGTTTAGAGGTTTCCAAGGCGTGAGTTCTTAACAGGGTGTGAAGGGTAATATGAATTTGACATAATATGGGAAAGTGGAGGTTGATACATCCCTTCCCATTTGCAGACAGACACCTTGTTCCTTCCCCGCCTACGTTCTCCAGAGGGAAAGGTGCGGTTGAAGGCCCTGGTAAGTGCAAGAATGCCAATATTAAGGTGCAATAATGGCCAGGAAAGGGCTAATTTCCACGCTATCGGAAGTGAGACTAGGGGAAACGAAATCTGAGCTGGTTTGTGCCCTTATGAATGACTCCCGCAAATGAGCAGGGATCTAGCTAAAGCTGCAGGTGTGATCATTTTCGGGATCGGGAATTCTAATATTAACATCCTGGAAACTACTTTGTGAAATGTACAGTTAGAAGAGACAGTACACAAGTCCGGAGAAAGGAGGTGGGGGAGACAAAGGACTCCTATTTTTCCATGGGCTCAGTATTAATACGCATCCTGATTTTTTTACACTAACAACACACTAAATGTTATTAAGCTAATGGCAAACAAACCGGGCTTTTAACTTCCTCCTTCATTTCAATATATCAGAAGCCTGAATTCCAGCTTGCAGAAAGTAAATTAAAACCACCATCCAAAAGAAAATGATTCAGAGCTATCTGGAGCTAGAAACTAATGACCCCAAGCAGCTCCTGGGAATAGCCAAGCAGAAGCAGATATCCAGAGCCAGTTCCTTCCCTACCCGGAGGAATCCGGATCGGATGGTGGAAAATATGGTCAGTGTGTTTTACGCCGCGTTAGAGGTAGTAGAAAAACTTCTATTTATTACCAGTAATCCTGGAACAAAGAATGTGTCCGTTAGTGGAAATGGATCGCTAGTTAGATTGAGTTCTTAAAAGCAAACACTGCCAAAACCCGATTCAAAATTAGGATTCAACTTGAACTGCTTTGAGTGTCAGAGAAATCGATGATCAGATAATGACGGTGCTGAGTGAAGTGAAGACGGAACCTCATGACAATAAATTCTTTAAGAAGGAAAATCCTTAGCCTATATTGATGTACACTTAGTGTGGGTTGCAGCTGAACCACATAATTATGTGCTTTTTTGGCCGGAAAACGTGTATTTTGGTTTGAGGCTGGTGTTTTGTGCAATTATATCATTTTATATCTGGAAAATATGTCATCAGTTTGTGGAAACAGCATATTAATCTTCATTACAACGCCAATGATATGTCATTAGACAGGGCGAGAGAGAGAGGAAGGCAGCTTTTTGTGTGTTTAGTAATAAACCTTATGCTTATAAATGAAGTTTCCGTGGGCGTGATTTATCTGTTTATATAAAGTTATGTCACTGAGCTCTTTAAACCGCTGATACCCTACTGTATGCTGTAAAAGATAGGACTGTCCCAAGGTAATTTAGAGCTCCTTGCTTTGTAATTCAGGTGGAAACATCAACTTGTCCGCTAATATGAAGAAGTGCAGTGACTAGGTTCAGAAGAGTTACTTGTATTTGTTGCTACATTCCCCCACAATCCCTGGTTTCTGATGCAGAATCCCTCGCCCCCAGCCTATCCTTCACCCCTCTACATCTGTGCCCCTGTCAAGAATCGCTTGTCCTGCCCTTGTCCAGACGTGTTGATTGCCGTGTTACCGACTCATTGCCTTTCCCCTCGCTTTGAAAGCGTCGCTTTAAGGTTGAATGGGAAGATATTATGTAGTGCGTTCCCATGTAGAAATGTGTCATTACAATTGAGAAAAAATCACTCCAAAACCCTAAAATCACACCGAAATCAGCATGGATACAAATGGATAAACACCAGTTCTTACCAGAACAAAAGAAATAAAACGTGTGTACCCAAAGCAGTGGTTTATCTCCTTTTCTCCTCTTCCTCTCTAGCCACTCTCCGGTTATGCTCTTTAAAAGATTTGCATTGTGAAACTACATGTATTTAAAAAGTGAGAACAGTCCGAAATATAAACACCAGACAAATATTTCAAATATGATCGAATTTAATTAGCCGTTAACACCGTTTTAATTAAACAGAGATGTGCATTACAGATATGGTCACCCCCGAGTGATTATTACAATCCATAAATTATAATTACATTGAAACTCCCTCTCCGGAGGGCAATTAATGGCAAATTTCTCCACGGTATTAATCTAAATCCTGTTGCCAAACAGTTTCCCTTGCCTGGTAGAAAGAAGACAGTGGATGGCGCCCGAGTTCACTCAAGTCAACCTGCTGGTTGCTTCTGAGCCTTGCACAGAGTGGCAGAGAGTAGGCAGGCAGCAAGCACTGTGCAGAGAATACAGCAAAGCATGGTCCAGCCGGAGCTGCAGGAGATAAATTTCACTTTAGTGGTTTCCCAGCAATACAGAATCCAAATAAAATGGCTGCGTGTTTCAGAGCTGACGCCTTTGGTACAGCTCTTTTTCTCTGTTTGTTTTTCTCTGTCCGGCAGTGATGACATCTGAAAAGCTAAGAATGTAATTCCCAGTCAGCCAAAGAAATTGGTGGATTTTCCAATTTTTGAGCAATTACAGTCTGGCAAACATGCGATTGAACATTACCCACTGCAATCGGATGTATTTTATCTAATGGAGAGAGCTAGAGGCTCATTAATGTATGCTAGGGTAGTAGTTTCTGATCTCTTCTGCATTATAATGAAACTTTGTTTCCACTAGATTTACCAGAGTTTGTGATTACACAAAACCGAAACCTTGGTCTCTCCTTCCTAAAGTAACAAAAACTGTAGTTAGATATTAAAGCGTTTCTAGTATGCATAAGACAAACATTAAGCAATGCAGGCAGTTAAAAAGTAAATCAAATGGTGCTTACCTGTTTCGTTCTGCAAAATGAAATTGAACTCTTTTTTTAAAAAATAACGCCTTCGATTTCATTTCTAAATGCCATTAGTAAAAAAAAAAAATCGGTGAGTTCCTCTTGGTGTGGGTTTGTTTGTGATTGGTTTGTCTAAATAATTTCGCCAAATAACATTTCAGAGAGAAATCTCATTTCTATCTATTTCGAACAAATTGAAACATACACAATGGAGCCGCTTACATGACGTTGGCTCTTTAAAATATCATGGAAACCCGGACAAGATTTCTGGCTCAATGAGTAACTCTAAGCATTCACAGGATAAAAAAATAAACAGCCTTCTGTCTCTTTCTTTAGCTGCTACATCAGTAAACCCCTTTCTGCGCCTAAGAGACTCAGTTTAAAAAAAGGAAACGATTTCCACCCCCAACCCTTATCCAGGTACGGTTAAAAATAATTGTCCGTGTTAAGAGACACAAAACCACGTTGCATGGAAAACAACCTTCCTTCAAAGCTCGCTAATGGTAACACGATTCATTAGGTTACTTAATCCTAATAACCTTGCTAGCATCAGTCTCAGTGACCCAGCCCATTAAAACACCACCAGTGAAACCCCATAAAACAGGCAAGGGGAATGTCCAACATATGAACACATTTATTAGCATTATGTCTCGGAGATAACATTGCTCCAACTCCCTGCAGTCCGCTGAAACGTTCAGGCAGGTTGTGGGAATGAAAGCGGTCGAGTTCCGAACAAGTCAATCACTGGACACCCAAAAATGCGGGCGAGAAAGGGAGCAGCGTCACCGCCAGCCGTTGACATCCCAGTCTTGCCCTCACATTCTTGGGAAGTACATTCCTGGTTCTTGTCGCTTTCTTGTTTGGTCCAGTTTTGGTGGTGCCGCCCGGATCCACATGGAAAAGCGCCCCGCTTCCCACCCTGATCGCGGAGCAAAGGAGGTTAAAACGCCCTTTCATGCCAGGGGAAAGGGAATCAGTCAAACAATAGCTACATTTGTGGGGAGCAAATTTTTGCCTCTGACTAAAACACAGACTAACCATTGGCAGCCAAAGCAAAATCAAATGCACCAAGTCACGCAGCGATGGTAAAAGAGCGTTAACTAAACATGTGCACTTTTACCAAAATGTGTTAATGGAACATTTCAAAAGTAGCCTGCCTGGAAGAGTCACTTCGGGGTCAGGGAGAGGGGGAAGAAGCCGTATTATTTAATTCCCCACATTTTAGACAAGTAAGATGCATTATCAGTGCGCCTGTCAGGGATGAGTCTCTGTACTGAACGACACTCGTGTTGCTATAGTGTTTGTGGTCATGTTAAAGCAAAGTCACACATGCATTTATCGCAAGCAACCGAGATGAGGCAGGAGATGCCTGTGGGCCAGTCTATGCTAGCCAATATGCAGTGCAGCTCCCCGTTCCCTTAGGCGGGGCACCCTGACGAAAGTCTTCCTTGCTGGTGCTCCCACAGGATCATTCCCTGCATAGGACTCTTTCCCCCCTTATCTTGAGTTAACCATATGGTTGTGCTCCTAGATCCGCAGTAAGGTAAGGAACTGGAAAGATACACAATCTTCCTCAACACCTTTGACATACAACTTTTTTTCTGGACTCTGAGAAGAGACGAAGTGTTAGTACACTAGCGACACAATTGCATATGTTAGACACACGTCTGTGCTATTTTATAGCAAGGCGAAACCTGGCTTGCAACGGTCCACCTCTTTCCCTCCCAAACAGCAAAGGCTGTACCATGGTTTCCAGATATGAAGGCTCCAATGCCGGAGGCTTCAAAAAGCACATCTTCCATTGACTGCATGGCAGGATCAGGCTCGAACTCAAGACAACAAGAATAAAGCCAAGAGCATATTTAAATGGAGGTAACCAAAGTCTGTAGAACTTAGCCAGTAAAATATTAGCAAGTTCAATTTAACTGTCTTGGCGCACCCTCAAAAATCAATGAGAACAGAGAGGCCAAAATTAGCCGCAAAGTAGCTCCGCCAGTAAGAGTTTTCATTGCTATTGAGTGTTTTATGTCTGACTTCTTATCACAGCCCTGTAGACACTGGAATCGGATAAATATTTAGTGCTGCTCGTGCAAACCTTTACTCCGGGGAGTAATGGTTAGTTCTCCAAGACAGACTCATTCACATCAGTAGGATTACTCGGATGTGTAGCGGCTTGCTGCCCAATGTATTACACAATTAGATTCCCCTGCAGTCTTTGGTGTATTATACATTCGTCAATGAGGCGGGGAGACGTCCTAATAAAGCCTCTTAATCAAGCAGCTAAATCACAATTGCATGGGTGCGTTGGTGGTCCAAACGAAATAAACAATATGTTCTAGTAAGCTGGTGCACACTTCCGAAACCGTCAGTGTTTCCATTAAAATTGCTTATTTTTCCAGGGGTTTATTACTTATAAAAAATTGCTTCGGGCTGAAACTTGCATTACCACGTCCCGTACCAGGAGCGAAGTTTATTTATTGGTCCATTTTACACATTTTCAAAAAACAAAAATAAAAGTAAAACCCCTCCCAACGCATTCACTCAATCATTTTTTAAAAAGGGGAGTTCAAAGAAAACCACATATTAGCCCTTTCAGAATAAAAACGCGAAATTATGATTTTTTTAAAGTTCCTATAAATTCAAACAAGCTTTCTTCCTGGAAGAAGGCGGCGGCGGAGGGGTAGGGGAGGGATTCTGCAAGCCATTTGTTCCCAATTTGGACTGTGCCATTTTTGGCATGGAAACAAACAAAAGAAAAGAAAAGCAGCCCTCCCCCCGAGATACATTTTTTAAGAAACCATATATTTTACAATATTCTTATGAGTATTTGCATGTCTCCATGTAACAGATCTGCTGGGACGTAACAGCTGCCCTTGAAAGTTCTGAGGTATTCTTCTAAATGTCAATGCGACATCTTCAGAGCAACAATTCATAAAATAATGGATCAAATCTATTGCACCAGACTACACCAAAGAGTCAAATGAGCAATTGTTAGCTAACTATTAAGAAAAATGTGTAAAAGCACATCCGTACATTAACAATAGGAATTCATTATGATCTTCAGGTAAAACCTTTTGAAAACTAGACACAGAAACATTTACAGTGTGTAATGGATCCAAATAAGACAGATTAATACTAGACTTTAACAAAATCTGAACTAATTTACAAATGATCCTAATTAGAGGCTCAACCCTTCTACATTTCTTGCAGTTTGTACTTTTTTCTCTTTCCTTTTCATTTTCCCTCATGCCCATCACAGTACGTAAAACAAAGGAAATTAAAACACCAATCTCCCCATATTTAACAAATTTTAAGGGAATGCATCAGTTTCTTAAAGGAACTGGTCTATCTCTAACCCCATTGAACTCGCAAAGTTCCCATTCTGCTTGGGTATGGCGTATAGAACCGGGTCCTTTATATGTTTGAACAAAACCAACGATGGATTCACAATCTTTAGTTTGCACGCGCCTGTGTGTCTCTTATTCTTATAATTGCTTTTATCTGAATATAAGGTGTGCATTTTTAAAACGCATTGGTGCAGGGTAGAAAGCATTTACATCATGAGCTCCTGTTTTGGGGCTGATAAAAGGTGTCAGAATTTTATTCAGGAAAATCTAGATTTGCAAAAACGAATAATCAACTTTAATGAAATAATCATGCTTCCTATGTTAAGCCACGTTTGTAAGGAAAACAACAGGAATATAAACGTTTTAAACATCTTTCTTGCTCATGAACTTAAACGCATCATGTTTCAATATATATATATTTAAAATATTGAGCTATTACACTGTGAAATATTGCTATCCTTTTTAGAGGTCAGCACCTTTTCACAGTGCTTTCTGCTAGGGCGTCTAAGTATTGTACAAAACATAAAATGTATTTATTTCAAAATCTGGAATAAGTTAAGAGAGTTATTTAATTTTATTGGATAAATACTGTATATCATACAGTAAATAATAATAATAATTATTATTAATAAATATAATCTACAACCTTTCATGAGCACTTCATTGCCTTAATATGAAAACTAAAATATACCTTTAAATATACGCCTATAGTGATTTATCTGTAGAAAAATAGCTTTTATACCCACAATCAGACACGTGGCTTTATATAGGCATTGGCATGGTGAGATATAAATATTTTTTTCATCAATGTGACAATGAAATGTCAAAATTAGCCACTAATGTCACCAGCTACCAACGATTAGTTATTGTGGGTCAGTAAAAATGAGTGTATATAAAACCGTTATGCCACTCTTTTAAAAAAAGTTTTAGAGATTTTGAAAGGGTGTTACTGGGACTCTTTTAGTCTGTTTTTACCTGCAAACACCTGAATCCCTTACCATGAATGCTTCTGAATAGGGTTCAGCGGGATCGACAACCAGTAGAACCAATTCAAATGTAAAACCTCTTCAAATACCAAGGACTAGCTTTCTATACGTAAAAAATGTCATGATTTTTAAAGTCCAATAGCCTTGGACCTCCCATGGCTAGAATCAAGTATTATTTGCCCAGTTGATACGTTGGTATTCTCTTCTTCCCGACTCTATCAAACTCCTATTTCTAACCATGCAGAGTTGGGGACCTGAAACTTGTCACTTGGGCCAGTGAAATTTTGGAGGGGGAATTCCATATGGTGGGAGGAAGGGAAGAACGAACTATTGTAGTGGCAGAATCTTTATTTTTAAGTTGCAGCTGAAGATGCTCAGAGGTTTGGAATGTTAGAAGAAGTCTTAGAAAAGAAGGATTCATGGGCAGAGTACATGCAAGACAGTCAAAGATGCATGTGGAATTCCAATTTATCACATGTCTCTGCAATCTTTCATAAGGGGTGTGTTTAAAGTGTGTGGGGGTATCCACAGGTATGCTTTAAAACTGTGATAATTCTGTGTACAGAAAAGCTGGGATTCTCCCTTTATATGGTGGGTATAATTTAATATCACGCCCCCTATAAATAGTAGTGCGATTCGTGGAATAGATTGCAGAATCATATGATAAATTGCACGTCTCATGCATCTTTGACATATCTATATGTCATGTGGATAAATGGATATCACAATATATGTCATTTCCTATATATTTCCACTGTGCCTATCGCAGTGGGGCCTTGAGGTGTTACCACAACGTAAATATTACAAGTATCGAACTATCCATGTGATACACCGCAGAGTCATATGATAAGTGCATTAATTATGCACCTTTTACTATCTCACCTGTGCTTTCCCCTCTAATCTCGAGGATTTATTTTAACATTCCAAACCCTAAGCAACTTCAAACAGCTGCATTAAAAATAAATCCTGGCTGAGAAATGTTTTCTTCTTCTCTCCACAAAAATAAAATAAAATAAAATAAAATAATAATAAATATTAAACCTGAGGCCCAGACTGGGCATTGTTAAATCCTGCACCAGTGACAGCTTTACTGTACATGAAAAATCTCAGTCCTTTAAAGTCTGATATCACAAAGCTCTGCAGGGTTAGAAATGAGATCTTTATGCCTTTGGAAAAAAGAGAGTCCTATCTTCTCCAATGGGACACTCAGCTCTTACTTTCAGCCCTAGAAGACCCAGAGAGAATGGACTTTAAAATGGTGCCATTATTGTGGACAGAAAATCACAGTAACTTTGAGTTAGGTGTGTTTTTGTAAAGAGGTTTTTATGGCTCCCCCTGAACCGTTTACATTTTGACTCAGGGTAACTAAAGCACCTGTGTTTTTTTACAGACGAAGGGATAAAAATGTATTTCCAATAAAAAAATTTAGAACCCCCTAAAACAACGTATATACATAAGAATACATGGTGATGTTATGTGGTTTAACACTTTATCTTCAGCAGCTTGGAATGGCCTGGCTTGTTCACAGGGGAAAACAATAAGTAAGTAATCCATGTAATCCAAAATGCTAGTTGATAAAAAATGTATACCACCATTCACCAGCATGTAGTCTGCATATGCCACACACCATACAGAAAGACAATTTTAGGAATGTGTTTAAGGACCTCTGCATTTTTACATTGGGATTGTTTTATGCTTCTCCCTGTAAAATCATGTGTTTTGATTACCTTGAGTCCAAATGTCCAGGGCTGAGCGGAAGCTATTAAAAAAACCCAAAGCCTCTTTTAAAAAAACACATCGAAAGCTTTTGTACAAAACTCTTGGAATTTTAAAGTGTGTGCGTGTGATATCTATATCAATATCCGAGATAATGGACCTTAAAACCGGTGAGTGTGTACATACTATCAATATATACGCTATATATAGTACATATATATGTACACACATACGTAGAGTGTATATAAAATACATTATTTGTAATATAGAGAGAGTTTATAGCTATACATACATATATATAAAACAACGATATATGGTATATATATGTACACACATACGTAGAGTGTATATATTATACATTGTTTGTAATATAGAGAGAGTTTATAGCTATGCACATTATTGTATACACACTCTGTATGTACACCATACACACAGTGTGGTACGCGCGCGCACACAGCCAATAAAAGAAGTTGTAAGACTTTTCTTTATTTTCCCAATAGTAATACTAAGAGTGTCAAATTCAGAATTTGGATATATTACAGAAAATGGCAGAATATGAATATTGCCTTTACAGAAATAGAGAGAAATATGTTTTTTTCTTTAAGGACTGATGAATTTCTGAAGCTGTCTAGCTCTCTTGAAGAATATACTGTTAGAGTTTCATTCTTACATCAATGGATGAAAACCGAGGTGATCTTGCAGACGACGTCTCCTAAATAAAGATAAAACGTTCACTAGCTCATATGTTTTGCCAATTATTCACAACGACTCGTGTATTTTTTCTCATGGAATGATAGAAAATTGTTTTAAATCATTAGAGGTCACTTAGAGCCAGTCCTGATTGTTTAGTAAAAATAACTGGGCTATTATAGACCTAAATGGAGCCGGGGTGTCCATCTTAACATACTTAAACATCATGGCTTGGTTTAAAAAATGCAATCACATTCTTCATATTTCACAGTAACATGCATTCTTTTCTCCATTGGGTATACTTTCATTAGGCCATAAATGCATGAACAGATGAGTGTGCGTGTTTATTTGTGTGTGTGTGTGTGACAGAGAGAGGTCTGTGTATATCTACGTGAGAGAACTGCATACCTTTATATGAGAGTTCAAAAGATAAATTTTGATCACTAAACTATACGATTTATCTGTAGAAAACGTCAGGGTTTGGAAAAAATATCGTTGTTGGAAAAAATATTATTTAGGTAAAAATGGTTACAAATAACTTCACAGCGGTAACTGCTGCATGTGGTTTGTTGTTGCTAAACAAAAAAAAACATTTGTTCATTTTGTTCTTGAATTGTATGCCAATTTCACATAGTTGTAATTTACAAAACCTTTATACTGTCTATGTGGAACGGGGATGTTCTACATTAGTTTCCAAATTCATCTTGTGCTTTTAAATAAAAACCATGCCAATAAAAAGTAATGCACCCGTGGTGGTGAAAACAGAACAGAATTTCCTAAGGAGTTGTTAACTGTGTTACCCTGGCTATTTTGCAAAACACTCCATATCCGCTTAATTAGATTAGATCGAGAAAACATGAACTTCCTTTCCCTAAACGCTAACGTAACTACTCGATTTTAGACGCCAAAGCAGAAAGGAATAAAAATGTTTAAATAAAATCGATCGAGGACCAAATTATGCCTGCTTTACTTTTCAGTTTAGTCCTATCTAAACCAGTCCTTTTAGCAAAGCGAGCGAGATTTGGTCCGATTATATTAGACTAAAAGTATACATTCGGTTAAAGCCTTAGAGAAATATACTATATGTGCATATATATAATATACATAGTATAAACAAAAGTTCTGTATTGATTTCATACACTTTAGCTTCTGTCCTTGTCTACTTTACCTATTTTCCAATTTAAACATGTTCGTTTCTTAAGAAAGGTGTATTGCAAAAGTGCATGAAAAAGATTCATTTTCTGTGTACTCTTAAAATCTTTTGCTTGGTAAGGTACTACTTGAACATGATCTGTTGTTGTAAACGTGTTTTTATCACACTGTAAATTACTGTCACATTGACAGACCAGCCGGAAATGTAAATCATTTCATATACCTAAAGTTATGAAAAAGTTTGTTAAGTTTTTGGATCCTAGGAAGGTCGCCATGCTGCTGGATGGATGGCTTGGGAAAAAATTGTTTACTATTTTTCCAAGCCACATAACGTAGGCAACAGAACTGCTGGCTCCATAGCGCCTGGGACTTTGATGGGAGCGAATGGACAATGTGCAGAGTCCTTTCCTATGATACCCAGGCCAAAGCCACTTGGGAGGTCCTCAGTCCTAATGCAACCACAGCTAACTGCTCCCAACAGGAGGCTCTATGGATCAGGCAGGGTCACAATTATACTTCTGCTAAAGGCAAGAACTTGAAAAAAAAAAGGGGGGGGGGAAACGGGTTTGGCGGGGGGTTGACATCAAGCCTTTCAATTCACCAGGGGAAAGAAAGACTGAAACTGAATTTAGTGGGAACTTTTTATCAGGGGTGGGTGTATGAGTAAAAATATACTCCTTCCATCCAAGCACTTTGCAGTGGAAAAGCCTCTACTCTGGAGAACTGGGTTCAGATGATTTTAAGAGAGGTTTTTCACAACCTGTATGTTAGCTATTGAGGATCATGAAATAAAAACATAGCATAATGTGGAGAAAGACGAGCAACCAGGCTTAAGCGTCGCTGATTTTGCAGACACAAAACTAGGTTTGTACCGAGTAGATAAAATATAAGACGGCACCTTTGTGTCTGTGTGTATTTGTTCATGCGAACCTCTCCCCCCCCCCGAAATAATAATAACAATAAAACAACCCCTTAACCATTAAATATTTTTGTGAGAGGTTGGAGAGGAGTCCTTAGAAAACATCAAAGGCTTGGTATCTCATTTTTCGGTTGAGAGATTATGATTGCTTTGTTTTACTTATTTATATTTTAAAAAAGTGACAGAGCTGAGGTTGGACAAATGTACTGAAATATTGCAGCCTGCATAGAACCACTGAATAATATGTCTTGCCCAAGATAACTTCTGTTTATTTAAAAGATCTAGAAATCAAGAAAGAGCAAGAAAAAGTTTGTTTTCTTGAGGTTTTACCTCTTCAGTTACAAACCGGTCTAATATCACTCACACTTCAAAACCGGGGTCACTGAGCCCCGCTTTGCTGCAGGACAGAATGGTATGAAATTCCCAGCGAAGTCATGCAAACCCACACTCCTTATTTGCCGAAGCAACATTACAACGACCAGCCTCCTCCTCATTCACAGCCTGCCAGGAAGCTGAGCTGGGGATATTTTTAACTCCAGTATTTAGCTCACATGTTGCTAGCTCAGGGGTTTTTTTTTGTTTTTTTGTTTTTGGTTAAATCTCTCCAGCAAAATCTAGTGAGCAAGATTCACAAAACAAACAGAAACTGAGCGATCTGAATGAATAGAAAACTGCCAACTGCGCAAAGAGGAAGAGGAATGTTTATCCACCATTCTGAAGGGAAATTTGCGCTTCCTACCTGGTAAATCAAATAGCATCCTTAAAAGCAAAGCAAACAAGACAAAAAGTATAATTCAACTTACTGAGAGGTAAAGCACTGAAATGTGTATTTGCTTTAAGAACTAACTAATGCAACGCTAAGAGCGTCATTTTCTCATTCCGGGACAGGACTGTGCTGTTTAGAGCTACATAACATTAAATTAAATTTATAATTCTGTGTTTGATCTGAAAATGTTGTGGAAATTACATCCGGTCTGTTACTTACACACACTGAGTCAGCCAACAACGTCACAAAGTATTAATCTGGATTAGTCTCAGCGTGTGAGTGGCCGGATTGAGTCTGAAGGAAGGGAGTAGGACGCCTTCTGCTTGAAAAGGTGTAAATTCCTGGGAGTTCTTCTGAGCCTGCTTTGTGGGAGTCAGGGACAGGAACTGCTTCTAAAGGTTGGTTGGTTGTTGGGCAGGCCCACACGCGGGCTAAGGGTATTTGCTCGTGGTGGGTGGAAGTCTGTGCTCAGGGTTCCGTCCCCTATCCACTCCGAAGCGGATTCCCCAGGGTCCCGTGGGACAACGCTGGGATCACACTGGATTCCCGTTTCCCTTAGGCCGGACCACCTTCCACCTCCCCTTTGCTGCTTCCCCAGGAACCGCTGGTTAACCGCAGAACTCGGAGCCCAGGGGAATCTCTCGGTCTCTCAGCAGATCCCTAAGGCCAGACTTCCTCGGCCTCTCTAATCGCTGCAGAAACTCGAGGCGGGTTTAGGCCTGGATGACTGGCAATGAAGGGGTCTCCTTGGCGCATCCCCGGGGAATCACAGGCGCAAGAAGCGCAGTTGAGGGAATACAATCACCTACTGCGACAGAGGGAGCTCATCCCCTGCCCGGAGAGTCTCTGCACTTACCTGCGGATTCTCTGTCCTTGTCAACCTCTGTTCCCATCAGCAGAGCAGCGGTGCTTGTTGTGATCACAAGCGGCCGGGGACAGTCTGGCAGGCCCATCGCTGACACCCAGGGCTGGGATCAGAGGGAGGCTCCCCTAGCAGAGAGAGCCAGAGAAAAGAAGCGAAAGGAAAACTTTTGTTCAACTTTTCCCGATTCAGCCGAAGTGACCCGCAGTATCTGGAGAAGGTTTTTGAAGACGTTTAGGAGGGAGGGAGAGAGTTTTCTGCTGAGAAACTCAATCTGCCATACAGTAGCGGCTGCATCTGGGATCTGTCACAGCTGACAGCACCACAGGGCACAGACATGATCTTCTGCACAACACTGCAGCTCCCAAAAATACCCTCCTCAATCAAAGGGTGTCTGGTGAACCTGCATCACGCTCCTTCGCCAAAAGGGGGAAATATACCTGGACTAATTATCAAAAAAACACCCTTTCGTGGCAATTTAATACTAAAATAAAGAAATAATAACAGTAATAATAAGGGATGAAGGGTGATGTCATATCTTGACGATGCAAAGGCCATAAATGTAGGAACTGGCTTTGTGAGATTCCTCAGAATGACTTTAATGAATAATTTCAGAGACAGTTATGGCTTTAGGCAATTACTGAGCGCCTCTATGAAAACCAGATTTTAGAAACGCATGAAGGACAGTCAAGGCCAGGCCTTTTGCTAGCCTAACGTTCACCCGGCACAACAACACAAGCGCAGCTACCCCCGCCCCTACCTTCCCGTGCTCGAGTTCTGTTTTTGAAAAGCTCCTTTTCATACACTGCATTGACTGAATCCACTAAGGGTTTAATTCGGCTAAACGGCCACTCGGGTTGCTTTCATTCTCTGCCCCCCACATTCAATCTTTGCTCAGGTATTGAGTTCCCCGTAAGAAGATCAGGCCATTTGGAAAATGTTTGTTTCAACAGACTAAGCAAACCTGATGCTGGTTTGCTTTTGAATGATGTTTTATTTGTAAAGCTCTTTCTCTTCCTGTGTTTTATTATAGTTGTTTCTTTGCCTTTTAGACCCATTTTTAAACTTCGATTAGTTTGCGTGTATATACTGTTTTGTATTCATCATACGCAGCTCTGTTAGCCAATAGCAACATATGGCATATAAATAGAGCTCCTATAGGAGATTCAACGGCTCTGTAATCTCCACATGTTTATTCAATATACGTGGACGGAAAGCGAGTCTTCTGCTATACATTAAAATATCGCTGTCCATTTTTCAAATACTTTGGGCTGCAACACACCCAGAGAGAATTCGCCTTTATACGCCATTCGTGATTAACAAATAAACAGGTTCGACATACAGACTGACAGAGCTCCGTTGTTTCACTAATGTACTATTGCTGGTCTCAGAAACGTACTCCTGGTTGTATTATTTAAGGGTAAGAAACCTAAACGCCAGTTCTCTATTGACTGTAAGCGCTGCTTTCTCTCCTTCTTTCTTTCGTCATGACAAGCATATAGGGCCAAATCCTTTTCGCCTCCCCCATGCCTGTCGTCCTTATTCCATTCATGGAGCCCCCATTAACTTCAGCGAGACCACATGCAGCTGTAGGCCAGCAGGATTCGGCCCATGGTCTGAATGCGCGCATTCCTGTATCTGATGATGTTTCTGACCCAAATAATGCAGCTTCTCAAAGAGAAGGGCCCAGGAAGGCACCAGACACCTTTTGCCTTACACACTATCAGTGCCCATTAAAGAGCTCTCTCGCACAGCTTTCGCATAGGATTTACTCAGAGTTTTGGTCAGGTTTCTTTTTTCCTTTTCCTTTTTTGTACAAGCCCCAGTGCTACATGTTTTCTTTATGGAGGTGGTAGGAAGCCAAAGGCGCAGCATACCATTTTCACTGATTTAACGTTCCTTTTCCTTTTGAGATTATAGATGTAGAGCGTTGTGGTGGCTTTTGCTGGAACCAAGCTAGAAATGGGATCCCATACCCTTTTAGGGGCACACAGGGCTCTTTCGCTTGGTGATACTATTTTACTTTAATCCTTCAGACAAATACGCCACCGTTATCTCTCGCCTTTCGAGACAAGATCAGCAGTTTTTTAATCCCTCCTCTCTATATATGACAATAGTGCCTCTTGAAATGTACAGTTTCACAAGCGGCTGTATTCTTACAATGCCTTTTAAAGGACTGGGAGTGGACGCCAAATGCCAAAGTTGTATTTTATTGAATTTTTTTTTGCTTTATTCTCCCGGAAAATGTCACCTAACATGTAAAATGATAATGATGATGATGCAACGGAATAATATAAAAATATCCCCATAACATGTGCTCATGCATCCTACTTTACTATGCACAAACATGCAAGCTGTTAATTATTATTAGTCTCTCAGCGCCCTGAATTAAATATGATTCATTAGAATTTAATAACAGGTGCAAAGTCATCTCTTTGCCAGCAGCGCTAGCGTTCATTGAGCTAGGAAACTCATTTTGTTTTACTGAAGGCTCCAGCTTGCCCGGCTGGTTGTAAATTGGACTACATGTTGGATAGCGGTTTTGTGCGTGGGGGGTGGGGAGCCTGAGACACAGATTTCTGGAACGTAAAAGTTGCACTTTGCTTCACCAATTTGTTCCTGCCAATACATAAGGTGGAAAGCTGCCTAGCTAGTATTTACTTTGGACGACAGCGCTCTGACCGAATGCAAACGGAGAAAGACTCCACCGCTAACACTCGTGCAGGGCATTTGCAACGTGGAATGCACCAGTGTATTTCCCTCTGTTTCTGATGTTGGCAAGAAGTAAACAAAGAAGCTTGGCTGGAAATCCCAAGAAGTAAAATCCTCTGAGTTAAAAGTAAAGGGTTGTTTTTTTTTAATCCCGTCCCATTGCATCCGCATTCCAGCGGGCGGACTGGACTTTAGATAGAGTTTGGAAAGCATGGCGATGATTGCACCCAACTCGAGAGCAGGATGGCTCCTAGCCGTCTGATCTGACGTCAACATGTCTCTAGGCTCTTGCTGCAAGATAGAGGGAGCAGAAATGGGGGAGGGCGGGCTGTAATCACTCCCAGATGTCTCTAATAGCAGATATAAAGACGTACATAGTGCCTAAGAATAAATTTGTAATCAGTGCTCTACAATCTGATCATCAAAGCAGCAAAATTTCTGGAGGAAAATGGGGGGAAACATCATACTGCGTTTGGGGGAAGTAGGGGGAAGGGCCACAAAGACTTCCCAGAAAGCAACAGGCTTTTCGAATCTACATGCTTTGTAGAATTTATGTGAATATATAATTCAGATAACAACTACGCTTTAATCTCTGTTATACTGTGCAAGCTGAAACAGCTGAGCAGTAATTGGCCAATTAGAAATGGAAGAGATTGGAGCTGGTTTTGAAGGGGAACATATTTCATAGCCTGCAAAAATGATAAGCCCTAGTTATTGAGTGGATTACAGTCGCAGAAATGTGGGATTCGTTTCCTTTCTATCACTTAATGAAGGGCTTTTTTTTGGATAGAGTTGAGGGTAGAAGGATTTAAAATATGTTTTCAGGCGCAAAAGATAACATTTTATATCATTAAAATGATGCAGCGTCATCGTGGGGCTCGTGCTTCATGTTTGTTCTCTGAAACAACCTTGGTGCTTTTCCCATTTACGTCTGGAAATTTCAGCTGTCGTTCTACGGGTATCCATAGTCTTTACGGAAAGGCCCCATTACACCTATCTTTGACGCCATCTTTGAAAATGATAAATTAACCGTAGTTATCTACTCGGAGATGGAGCACTGTAAACTGATAGGTGAAAAATCGGTTATTCATATTCTCCCCTCCTCCTTCTTCCCCCAGGAAAACATAGATTATATGGAAATCTAACAGCGTGGAGTGCTCATAAAACAACCAAAAATGACAGCCATGGCTCCAAGAAGAACGGTATCAACTATCTTCATCATCCCGCGGTGCATAAAACCTGAAGACTCCCACTACCATTTCTGCTATTTAAAAATCAACGAGCTTCCTTTTTAATATCCAGACTCAATACTATTACGTCAGAATAACCTCAGTGATGTCATGTTTACATACTTTCCAAAGTGATTTGAATAGTAGAAAACGTAGGCTTTGCACTCCCCCATTGTGCAAATGCTTTGAAAAGCATGAAAAATGTTACCTAAAGGTAACGTTCAAGGACAATTATATCACATACTAGACCTAAGCTATCCTGCAGAGAGAGTGAGAGAGATGATCTATCAATAAATCCAAACTAACGCTACTAATATGTATACTATTAAAACAGAAAACAGTTTCCATTCCTACATTTGAACCAGCCAGAAATTCCCTTGTTTCAATTTCACTGTAATACGTAAGCTTTTAGGAAACCTATTCTTAATAAAAATATAAAATGTGCCATGCCCCCATCCATTTGTTATTATCTGAATCACAAGAAAAGTGTAAGGACAAATTCTGCTCCCACTTACACCCACATAAGGGCCCGATCGACCCTACCGAAGTCAATGAAAGTTTTGCTACTGACTCCTGCGAAATCAGGATCCAGATTCCTAAATCTGGAGTAACTCCACTTAATATACACTATGGATTAACACGAGCGTAACTGAGAGCAGAATCTGCCCCATAAAATACCTCAAACTACTCATTAGAGTTTATAGCTTAAACACAACCCTTTACATTTAGTTTTAAGAATCATTAGCGGTATATTTCCATGTTATTTTACATTAAAGTTGTCTCCCTTTCTCGCCTCCAGATTCTACAAACTCTTACTCACGTGAGTAATTCTTCTCTCTTCAGTAGCCCTACTGAATTCATTAGGACTACTGGGTGATTAAGGGTTTATAGGACATAATTTTAAAGTAAGGTATTTTTCTTGCTTCGCAAAAGAAAAAAAACGAAGGTTGTTTTTGAGGCAGAGGACGCAGATAACATTGTGAATTCTTTTCCCAAAACAACCAACTTAGATGTATTATCTAAAATGACAGGTGAGGTACTTAAAATATTGTATAAATACTGAAAATGTTCACAAAACGTTTAGTTTGGCAACTTATAATTATACAGTTGGGCTTTACACCTCTGTTCCTCATTCTTAACTTTTCCTCTCAGATTACCTGTAGAATAATATGGAAAGGCCTAGCAATTATTAACTAGCAAGAGTACACTGATATTTTCCCAATACCATCAGTTCATAAGTGCCTTTATATCAGCGAACAGTCTGTGTCACTGAGTAGCTATCAAGGAGGGCAGAAGTGGAATATATGAGGAAGCAAATATGTTTAGTAATGACCTTAAGAATCTAGATACAGTTTCTTTTAAAACTCTTTCCCAGAGAGCTGGCCGTCCGGCTGTGGAAAAGCTTCTGGTTCACCATTCAGAATGTTATCAGCCACACAGCTCCTTTAGGAGATGTGGGGCCAAGGCACACTGACATCCCAATCTACCATCAATTTACCTTCCACCGCCCTGCTTCCCCATTTAGCTTTTAACGTCAAAACCTACATTTTTGTCGGCTCCGGCCTGTCTAGGGCTCTTGTGATTTAGCTCCAGGAATGATTGCTCCTGAGAAAATGGCAACATCCTCATTACCAAGCAATTAAAATAGATCCCTTTTAGCGGGTCCAAGGGTGCAGCCAGTTTGAGAAATGAAATGCAAAGGGAGAGTTCATTTTCCGTGTATAGGAAACGCCAAAAAGGCTACTATCTTCACAATGGCATCCTGAATCTGCCAGAGAGGCGCTGGGTCGTTGGGCTCCGATGTAGCCAGATACAGATTACAGCCCTGCATGGCGCTGGAAGTAAAAGGAAGCTGTTTTCCTGATCGAGGAAAAGGACAGACCACAACGAAAAAGCAGTTTTAAAGAATATTTTCACTAGTGCCTAATGCAGTAAGACTTCCGCAGCTCCGTGTTTCTAAACGACTGGCTTGTGCTTAAAGATCACACATTAAACGCGTGTATCAAACACACAGCCAATGGCATGAGGATTCAGTTGATCGATAAAACAACCGGGTATTTGCAGACAGTTATCTGGGGATACTTCTCTAATCTGGAGCTGTAATTAGTAGCATCTCGATACATCTTCCGTTGTAATAGCTGCACCATTGGAGCCTTTAACCTACCTTGGCAACATTAGCAACGTCAAACACAAAAGGAGCAGGGGGAGACCTTCCACTATCAACTGGGAAGCTAGCAGGGAAGGAAAAGAAAACAAAAGGGAGACTCTTCTCTCGAAGGGTTATAAACAAAGGCAAGTGTCTGTAAACATAACCCTACACCCAAACACAAACCCAGGCTGCCTGGCCCGAAGGGAGAAAGGGCACATCACTTTTGCTTAGTTGTTCTAACCCTTCAACCTTCTCATTGTCAGAGAGACTGGCAAACGGTGTAAGGGCTCTCTTATCTTTTTATGGGCAATTGCAAATCTACCTACTCTTATTGTAAGAGCTGGCCACAAGCCACTTAATTGGGCACTACCATAACCTTGTAAGAGAGCCAGAGTGATTTAGGTTACATTCGTGCAAGAATCCTGAGGCCACAAAAATATTAAACTGAGGTTTATAGTACAGATAGAAACCGTTTCCCATAATCCCTGAAAGCTTCCTTAGGTAAACCGCTTGTTTAAAAGTTTAACAGTTTTTAAGGCTGGATTTCTATGTGTAAATACAGTAGGAAGTGTGCAGTCCTCAGAACGTTGCAATACACTCAGCATTTGCTTTGGTTGGCCTGGCAAGGTGAATAGTCAATTTCGAGGAGTCGTGATGGACAAAGATGGTAGTTTTGTATCTGTTCAGATACAAAGGATGGAAGATGAGATTGAGGGAAGCAATTTTACGTATTAAAAATCAAGGGGCCAAATCGCAGGCAGTTGCTAGCCTGGAGACAGGAGAGGATAAAAAAAGATGTGCTCACTCTGGCAGGCTGGAAACGTACGGCCCAGGAGAACGTTGGGAACCACAAAGTTAATATTAAGTTCATTGCATCTCATTGTAAATTTTGTTTTTCCTTCCAAATTCCTTGCCTTGTTCACTGTTTCTTACTGGACGTAAAATTACCCGTTACATAATCACTTACAGCAAAGCTCTAAGCTTCCTTTGCGGACCCTCAGTCCTAGCCCATTGAGGTGGCTGGAATCAAAGTTAAAGTCTTTTCTATATAACCCCCACACAATATCTTTCTCGTTCCGGGCTTCGCGTGCAGTCACCTCGGGAAAATAGATAACTAGCTCTGGTTGCAGGAAATAAGCGCCAAGAAAGATTTAATCAAGTCACAACACTTCTCTCTCCCTCACGCACACTTTTAATTTACAATTTTAATATCCAAACTCCTAAAATTATATTTCAAGTGACTCGTGATTCGAGAACTCTGATTAATATAGGAATGTTGTCTTTCTTAGGAAAACATGCATATCAGTCATTCTGATTTGATCCACTTTTGTACCTATGTCCATTTCCCGTTAGCATTAAATCTCATGCCTGGAAAACACTACAAGGAATTCATATTTAGAGTAACTGTATTTTTTCCCTTTAACACGCGCACTGCTGGTAAGATCCTTTCCCGCCCCCTCTTTTCACTCGATGACTTGCTTAAAAATAAACTTAGAGGCAATCTTTATAATTTAGTTTACTTCCGAATATCTTAAATATTATGAAAACTATAACAACGTTGTTATTTAAAACATTTGAGGTATAAAACATAAAAAGATTTTTTTTGTAAAAAACACACACAGTGGTTTATTGAATACTTACAACGTTTACACCTTCAATATTAATTAAACTCCACTTTTTCCTCCCTTAAGGACGGAAGTGCACATAACAAATAGCTGCTGAAAACATTTTCAAATACTGAACGACCACAACAAAATTACCATAGTAAATACCAAGCCAACTGAAACATTGGTGCAACTGTTTCTGTTGAAATATAATTTTATAATCCCATGAATATTTATATCCAAAAGGCCAAGTATTAAAGATACACTTCACATACACACTAATGCCAGGGAGTCTTTTCCCCCCTTTCTTTTCTATTTTTCCCCGTGTGTTCTATACAAACAGAGAAATAACATTCACGAAACTATTGAGACGACATTACCCCTTACCAAGCTGGAGTTTCCTCTTCGTATTAAAATATGGAATGCTTTTCTTCGAATATCCACATTTTGGGGGGTGGGGGAGAAATTGCACATAAATAAACTGGATGATTCCAAATACAAAAAGTCCTCAGATCAAATCTCTCTAATGAGTCTAGGAGACTTCCTTGAGTTCTTCAGTCTTGCAGCGCTCATTGCTTGAGCTCCAAAGCCCAGACATGTTGCGGCCAGCCAGTCCTCCCTTTGGTTTTCTTATCGTTGCTGCTAACTGTGCTTTTCAATATTTCATTCTGGGAAGATAGCGTGCAAAAAAAGAGAGAAACAAAGCAGAAGTTTAGACATTATTTTCCTTTACCTTTTGTAACCTGCGCCACCCATTCCTTGTCTTTTTCCTCCTCAGAAGAGGGAAATCCAAAGCTGGCGATAGAAATCGACAAAGATCTATGCAGGGTCCTGCAGAGGCCTCCAAGCTACAGGACAAACTTTCGGCTAGAAAGCTTGACAAACAAACGCCCGTTTACTGGCTTTTCGTAGAAAGCTGCGGGTATTGTAACCCCCCCCCACACACTAGTTTATATGTTTAATTCTTTGCAAAATAGCGACTGTGCTGTTATTTTACACCGATCGCGGCAAGAGCGGCTCATTTCCAAACGTAAACAAAGCTTCTTCGGGTTAAAAAACCACCTACAGCAACAGCCAGAATAATCACAGCCTGCTTCTCATTGTGGGCTTCTTCAGGGTTAAGCGGCCCTCCCCGCTCAGATCTCAGGAGTGTATATTTTATTTCAAATATAAATTACATTTATATCTCATATGGTATACACACACACACACTTGAGGTTTCAGTGGAACATTAACTTATAAGAAGACCCGAATAACAAGTAGGTCAACGATGAACATTCTAACTAACGTCAGCATACCACTAAATAACATCATTGTCAACATATTATGAGAAGTGCATATCCATTCATATAAGGCTCGATCCTGTTGTGTTCATTGAAGTCAAATCCCTATTGAAATCAGTGGGAATTTTGCCTGAATAAACCATTAGGCCTACACCAAGAGTTAACATCCACATAAAAAAATCACTTCGCCTTAAATTAAAAGAAAAGAAAAAAAACAAAACAAAAAAACCAACCCAAAACCCAACAACAAAAGCATAAATCACAATCAAGACTAATCTACTGTGAACCTGTGGGGCTGTGCATTATTTGTCAAGCGTTCAAAACTGTGCTGGAGTTAAATTCAAGTGGTACATGCCTTGCCTATGAGCAGAATTTCTTTTATTTCAACAGATTGCAGGGTGCTTCTGCTTTATGAAAGGTTGCTTGTGGACAAGCCAGAATTATTGTTAGTAATTGCAATTCAAACAACACTGTGGGGGGAATGAAGTAGAGGAGGTACTGAAGGGATGCTAATATAAAATAAAGTATTACAAAACCATATTTTATGATTAAGACATTCGTGTGCAGCTGCAAGGAATGGTTTAACTATTACATCTGAGCCTACACCCGATTTTGCTGCAAGCTATATCAATTCTGAAATATTTCTATCACACAGCAGATGCCAGTTTCCCACCCCAATACATTTAAGTTTTAAAATCACCCCCGGTCACTTGGAACAGCTCCTGCACCGAAGTGAACTGAGTCTTCACTTCCCTTTATTAGTGATAACACATATTATTATGGGTACATCCATTTATGCAGATGATAGGTACGCGTACATGTACACACCATATATCATAAACATTCATTCACATCCATTAACTAAGGCACACAGCATATGTTACCTACATCAACTTTCCTACACGCAGCGCTAGTATATTGGGGCGTGTGTGTGCTGTGTAACACCATGATGTATTTAATTTGGGATCCATTCTGTGTGATCTGGAACGGAGCCTGGCTGACCTAGCAGCCGCTCCCCAAGCCAGCTGTGCCCAACACATCCGGAAGAAAGGACGAGCCCAGAGTAATCCCTCGCAAACAACAACAACAGCCTCCCCCCTGTGGATGTACTGACCAGCTCTTTCTTCCTCTTCTCCTCCTTCACGTCTGTCTTCTTGATCTCTGCCTTGAAGGCCTCCGCCTCCCCGTTCTGATCGTCCTTGGCTAGCAGGTCCATGAGGTAGGCGATGTAGCTGGTGGCCAGGCGGAGGGTTTTGATCTTGGACAGCTTGGTGTCGGCGGGCACATTGGGGATGCACTCCCGCAGCTCGGCGAAGGCGCTGTTGATGCTCTGAGTCCTGCGCCTCTCCTTGCGGTTAGCCGTGCCCCGGCGCTTCACCGGCCGCGGCCCCCCGAGCCCGGGCGGCCCGCTGCCCGGCGGCCCCCCGCCGTAGTGGGAGTGGTCGATGCCCGGCGCGCCGCTGGCGTACTCGGGGCTGTAGGACAGGGCCATGCTGTAGTCGGGGGGCGACATCTCCGGGTGGCTGCTGATGAGCCAGCCGTGGAAGTAGGGATTCTCCTCGTGGCCGCAGCGGCTGGCGGCGGCGGCGGCTGCGGCGGCGGCGAAGGGGTAGCCCTCATGGTGCACCACGGGGTGGTGGGGGAAGCCCCCCACCAAACTCATCCCCGAGCCCTCGCGCACCCCACCCCCGCCCCGGGACCAAGCCTGCCCCCTCCCGGCCCGCTGCCTCACACCCGCCTTCGCTGCGCGCCGCCCCCCGCCTTTCTCAGCGGCCTATCACAGCCGCCGTCCCATAGGGCGCTGCCAGAGTCACGCTCAGAGCCAGCGCGCACCCGGCCCCGGCGGCCAGGCGAGGGCCCCCGGCCGCTCATGCGGCGCGTCTCCTCCGCGCGGGGGGGGGGAGGGTGGGGGGGGGGGGGGGGCCTGGCGCTGCGGCGCGACGCCGACAAACGGCTGGAGCCCCGCGCTGCCTCCTCCGCCGCCCGGCCCCCGTCTGCCTCCCGCCGCGGGGGGTTTGAAAACGCAACGCCGCCCCGGCCTCACAGCAGCGCCCCCGCGCTGTCGGGCTCCGGCGCTGGCCTTGGGCATGAAAGGCTCTGGTAACGTTCCGCTCCCCCTTGGCCGGAGGCTGCTCACTGGGAGCCGAGCGCATCCATCCGCCTGGCCTGCCCCTCTCCTGCTCGCTCGGGGGCTGGGGCACCGGGCAGCCCGCTGGCCCGCAAGCAGCTCGAATCCCGCCCCAGCTGGTGGCGATGCAGAGGAGAAAGGTGGCGGCGATTCCCCCAGGCTTGGCGCTGCGCGGGGCACAGGCACAATTTCCCAGCACGATCTCCATGTACAGCTACATCTTTCGGGCAGCTCGTGTTAATATATGTCGTCAGAGGCTTCCTCCGCCAATCCCGGGCGGCAGGGGCGGGGCCCTCGGCGCTCCTCAATAAAACTTTTTGATGTTCGCGTTGCTAATTGCCGAGCTCCTCTTTTAGGATTGGCTGGCCCTTCATACCCCTAATATAATTAAAACAAGGGAGGAAAAAACTTTTATCGTGGAGGCAGAGGTTAATGCAAGTGTTTAGCAGATGCTGTTCGGCAAAATCTTCTTTCTAAATAAACTCATTAAACCAAAATATTGGATCATTTCAACCCAGGTACAGTATGTCGCCGAGAATTTTGATGGAAAAAAATAGCGACACGGTCAGTTCAGTTATTGCTTTTCAAAGTGTTTGTGTGGAACTAGCAGAGGAAAACATAAAAACAGCTTCAGGAGTCACTTGCCGATTAACCAATGGCGATATACATACACCAGAAATACTTTAGCTTATTGCTAGTTAATGCACACAAAGAGCTCACTAGCAATACGTTTTCACGCCGAGAGAAATGCAGTTATTATGGCTACTCATTGGACATGAGTTTCAAGTACAAAACTATAGGATCTGACTTTATAGCAACTGACTTCTACAATAAGCAAACAATATGGTCAGGGAGATGGTTTTCAAAGAATGAGTTGCTTTTAAATAAGAGCAATAAAAACAAATCAAATGATTCTCTTCCAGCTTGCTAAGTTAATGTACATGCCACGACATCTATTCATCCGAACCAGTTATATGCCTGAAATCAGTTGCATGCTTGTTTAACTAGCCTGATTGGTAAGTAACCGAATATTTTTACAGCATGTTCTGAGCTTATTTTCTAGTTTTTACTAACAAATATATAAATATCTCTCTGCATTCCTCCCTCACCAATAAAAAACAGGCATCTGTGGAAAGCAGGTTTAGTTATCGAAAAGGAATAGTTAAAGTTTTGTTTAACAGTCAGGAGGAGGAAATCTAGTAGATATTTAGCTATTTTGGTTTTGTAATCTTGAACACATTATAACAGGAAAATGAATCTCAGCTTGTAATTCACAGGGAAACTGGTAACTTGGAGGCGAGACTTGCGCCAAGAAATTGCTGTCATCTTCAAATGGAGCAGAATATTACTAAATAGCTGTGAAATATCAAATACTCACCCTAGGTGTCTTGGCTACTGAATAGAGTGTTTTGGTATATATTAGAATGCAATACTACAATATAGTCAGTGTGGAAAAACTGTGTCAACGGGAGCTGGTGAGTCGTAAATTAAGAAAGAGAGATAGAGATGCAGGAGTTTGCAAGGAGCCGAGAAGAAACTCAAATCCAATTGCTGCAAATGCTCAGTATGATACTCTGAAGATTAAGATATATTTGGTTAAGCAACAGAGAGTATGCACTTTGGGAGAAAACAACAAACAAATGCTTCTTTCTGTGTATTATTATTCCGAGGACTAAAAGCGGATTTAAATAAGAGCTGTTACATTACACCAGCGTATTCAGGGACTGCTTTCTAGTTTTCACTATGGCTATAATGCAATATATTTGACGCAAAGAAACGATAAGGAATGTAAAAAAGAAGAATGCGATATTTACGTTTGTTGGCACCATGCTCAGTCTGTTTAGCTTGTTTCTGCTCTACAATAATGAAATCAAGAACTGTCTTTCGAGTTAAAATTTGCATTGACACAGGCAGGAGAAAAGGCCAATTGAAACAAAGAGAGGATTGTTGTGGTGTGAAAACTCACAGAACAATGAATCCCAATACATACATATGTTGTCCAATCGAGGAATATAGAGTTTAACCAAATATGTACAAATAACGATAAAAATTAAATGCATAGTTGATATAAATATAAGTATTTGCATTGATATGTATCTGGGTGTAAAACTGTATATGCAGTCTTATTCAAGAGTTTAAAACTTTTTATATTTAAAGTCAGGATACTGAAAATGGTGTGCTCGAATTTTCAGTATTTCAAGGAAACAATGTATGTACCATACTGGCATTTTACACGTAAAAAATGACTGTGTGTATAATATGCCAATGTCGAAGCAGATAGATTAAAAATACTGTTTGAATGTTGCAGTGAATCCAGTCTAGTGATTTTCTTTAACATTTTGCTACTTTTGAGTTAAGTATTTTTGGTTTATGAGGAGGATATAGCCCTGCAGAGAACAAATGGGTATATTTGTTTCTAAATCTCCTCCCCCCACTGTTAAATTGTGCTTAATTGCAATGCTCTAGGAGAGTTTTAATATAATTCTGGATGCGTTGTAATTGTGAAAGTTTGTGGTGAACCGCTACTATTGTCCCGATAACATCTCAAGTGATGAAAGAAACGGAAAACATGAGGCAGAGAAAAAGTAATAAAAGATTCTCGAGATACTAATCTGAATATCAGTCCACAAAGCTAACATCATTGCTCCTTCATTATTTCTATATAAAAGACTCGCTAAAGTTAAGAGCGGAACTGGATTTTAAATACGAATTTCCAGTACTTCTTTATATATAAGTTATAAAGTCTATTTGAGAGCAAATGCAGTATGTGTGTTCTTAAATGTAAGTACTTATACAAACCCACCTATAATAGTTTGATTTGCAATAGTCTTTTTCTTTCTGACCAGCGGATATGAAATCTCTGTAGCTAAAATTGATTTTTAAAAAAGATATCTTAGCTCAGTACTTTTCCTGTCATAAACATAAGTGATACACTGCATTTTTTTAAAAAAAGTAATACTTTGTTTTTAAAATTCATCTTTCCTGATATGTCACTGATTTAACTACTAAAATGGTCGCAAGTCAGGCGGGCATCTTCATCTAAATTATAAACAGACGGATATGTACTAGCTCACTGTAAGTAAAATATCTTGGTGCATACAAAGCTGAGCATGGCTTTGACTTTTCACATGCTTTTCGTCTCTTATTATATTGCAGGAATAATGCAATAAGTTAGGCTGCTGCATCCACTGGTTAAGTCTCTTCGAACTGGATGAGCAAGAAGAGCAAGAGACGAGAAAAGTCTCTTAATAATATACTGGAACTGAGTACATGGCATTTTGTCATATAAAGCTCAGCGGATGATCTGTGCCAGCAGGAGGAATCCTACGGAGGGCGCAATTCAGCAGCAGCGTCTTCACCTTCTCTGAATGAAATAAGTGTATAGCTATCTGCTTTACAAGACACCGTGCACCAGAATCTGCAGCCCAAAGAAGCAAAGCATCACAATTGTTTTTCAGTCCCAGTGGTTGTCATTGTAGTTCATCATATGTGCACACATGCTATACTCCCCAAACAGCCAGAGAGCAGCTCCAACATTTATTTTGCATCTTACTTGTCTTCCCCTCCCTCCCGGCGAAAAGATTCAAAGTGCATGATAGCGGTTCAAAAAACATTTTTCAGCTTGGTCGTGTGTGCTATTTTTGAAAGCAGTCAGAATTAAACTAAATATTTGAAAAAGAGTAGACAGCTCATGGTTTTCTGAAAAATACTGATCTTTTCATATATTTATTTTCTTCTGTTTACCCAAGATAAATAAAAGTAAACAGGCCATAAGGGTTTAATGATATTTAACAGGCCAGAGGAATAGAACGCCATGTTCTGTGTTTTAGGAGAATGATATCCTAATAAGTGTTGTCCTTTTCTAAACCCTATTTTAAATTATTTTTAAAATAGAGACGTGAATTTAACAAACCATCAAACACACAAAAGCTCCTGGAGGGAGGGGGGGAAGGGTGTAGTGGTGGAGAGAAGTAGATTAAACTATACAGCAAAGAATCAATGGGTTCTACAGCTTTGAAAACTGAAATATAGTGTAATATCTGGTAAATTAAAGAATTTCGCATACAGATGACTTCCCTAAAGAACCAACTTCATCCAGCATTGCCCAATTCTCAACGTTAGTTTAATGACTTAAAAAAATAATGATCCATGGTGTACATTGGCTGGATAAACCTATTCTGAAAAGCCTTACTAGCAAGGGTAATTCTTACTCAAGGAAGTAGTTACCCTTACTCAATGGACAGTTGTCTTGAGTAACAACAGCTCATGTAAATGAGGATTTGCAGGATCGGACCTGAGAGGTATCTCCAGCATCTTTCTTGAATAAGCTTACGAATTTTTCTATTCTGATTTTAGAATGACTTGCTTAGAAGATAGTGCTACACAGTTGTTCCTAGTTAGGCTCTAAGTAATCTAAACAAAATATACAGTTTTAATGTTTAAGTTCTCCTTTACCTTATCCCTCCAAAATATTATGGAACACAGAATCTTGGCTTTTTGAATGAGAATTTAAAATCTGGCCAGTGGCTGGAAATGTTTAGATCAGGTACCCCCAGCTTCTTCTAACTACAGTACCTGGCTGGGAGCAGACAAGAAGAAAGATGGAGCTTTTTTTGTGGGTGGTTAAAAACTGAGGCCTTTACAAGCCAACTCTGGGTTTGACCCCTTCACCTCATTGGAGGAACCAGGGTTCCCTTTATCCTTGTTTGTGCCCTAACTACCTCACAGCAAGTACTGTCTCCCCGTGAATCGTTTGAAAAGTTTAGACGTGTTCAAATTTATAGAGTGCATAATGTCATTGACCTAAGACCAAATATATTAGAAAGAGAGATAATTCTCAAATGTATTTTGAAGTGTCTAAGTACCAAGCGCCCTATGGATGGCAATCTGCATACTACTAAACCTCCATTTAGAAGTCCATAAACTAAATTCAACACAGAAACCCTGCAATAATATGGAGTTTTGAAGGGACGCTGGAGAAATATCATCTGAAGTCAAACCTGTCAATTCGCGTTAATGAAAATAACTCTTGCCACGTTAGTTGCACTCAGTTACACTCACGCAGCCACATCATTGATTTCAACGGGTCTAGCAAAGGGCAAAATTTGGCCCTGTAAGTCTGCTTTAATTGCTGTGGATGGACGTATAGGAACCCTGGTGTTCGTTACTATTATCAGTACTGAAGGGCGCAAATATTTAAGGCATGATAATCTGTGCTATTAAGTGTGTATTTTATACATACGCCTATATAAGCCCAAACAACAAGATAGCGTTCACTTTGTAAGTTTAAATGATGTGCAGCAAACACATGAACATGCCAATTTTACCTCCGCATGTGCGAGCAATTATTCAAAGATTGCTTCTATTTGGGACGAAGGATACAGAGTTGTATTGATGCCACTGAAAAGAATTTAAGAAACCCATTGATCCCCAGAAGTATAATAAAGCCTTCATAAAATACTCTATTGAACAGACAATATTTCTTATTGAGTTTGTGGTGTTCACATAGTTTCCCCTCGTTTAATATTGTTTGCATTACTGGGGGAACTGTGTTTTGAAGCTGCTTTTAAAATCAGTGCTGATGGGATTGCTTGGGCGAAAGGAATTGTTTTGGTCAATAAATATTTTTCCTGTTAACGTTAGGTTTACGTGCTTGCGGGAAACAAAGATTAGCCTGGCATTCCTTTGGTTGTATGCTAACAAAAAATAAGCACTTTTGTTGTCAATATTAATGGAGACACTCAATTTAGCTTTGGTTTTAAGCAGCGTTCAGAGATAAAAAGCAACCTTAAGTTGACCTAAAAATATTCCACTGGAGCTTCGGAAAGTAACTGTTATTTTGCCCAAACTGCCAAAATGTTAATATCGTATTTTCTGTGCCACTCGGTTCATCTACCTGCTGTGACACACTGTGCTATGACTTGCCCACTAATTGTTCAAATACAAAGACTTGTGGATGAAAGCAGCTGCCTACAGCAAATGTTGTGTAACACACTTGTTCAGAAGCATCAGTGTGTTTAGCTGCATCCACCACAATTCCTATATATGTATCTAAATGTAATTGATCTAGTTGAGTGACGTCCTTTTTGGTAATTTGGATACACCAAGTCTCCAGTTAATGACACATAATCAGCCTTTAGGTCACTTGGTCATTCTCTTATTACAAACCCCTCCTGCTCTCTCTGATCTCCTTTCAAACTAAATTTCACACAAACAAATAAAAGTAAGACAGGGACAAGGGAGAAATATTGGAAAACTTCTGATACAGCACTGTAAACATTTGAGAAGAAAATCTAAAAGAGGATAGGAAAGAACATCTTATCAAAAAGAGAGCATTGTGTACAAAACTTGAAGAGAAAAAGTTCTGGCTTATGTTAGAAATGACACAAAATTAAAATAAAAATAATTACTAACAGAAATGTCATAACATAAACACAGAAGGCAAAAGCCTTACTGGAAATGCGCACCAGTAGTGTAATTTATTGCTATAGATTATACAACTGATACGTGATTCGAAAAATGTTTCTTTGACTCACTTTGATCAGCAAAAACTTTTTATTTTTTACACTTATTTTATGAAAGCGAAAGAAACGGAACAGATTGAGAAATAAAGATCAAAAATGTAATTTACTTGTAAAAATCTATAGAAAAAAATGAAACGACTTCATGGACATAGCATTGTGTTAAATTGAAAACAAAAACCAATATTTTGTGTAACCAAAGATCTTAACATTGTTTTTATTTTTATTACCAGCAGGAGCTAAAGAACCATTTTACTAGGTACTTTAAGAATATTTTTTTGATCTAAGTCCAGGTGAATATTTTCCATCACAAATACTCTGTATGTATTATATGTATATAATAAACAACTTTACTTCACATATTTATATAAATATAGATATACACATAAGTGTAGCTATAGAAAGACATATATGTCTTACATAACATTTTATGTGCCTTATAAACAGTCTGCAGTATATGTAGAAAACGATTTAAATATTACTAAATTAAAGTTGATTAACAGATTATTTTAAAAAAACAGTGAAAGTAGCATCATTCAAGTGTTTGTTTGCATTTAGACAAGAATTCTGAAACAGGACTGAATTCCACACTGTTATTCAAACATCAGCAATTGACGCATCATTATCAACATAAATTTTTTTCAAACATCTCATTTGTATTTAAGAGCCATAGGATTCAGAAAGCGACAATTGAGCATGTAAGTAGAGCTTTTGCACCCTTTAGGAGACTTTACACAGGAAGAAAAATTGAGCAATTAATACAGTGAAAGGAAACTCACAAGGCCTCAGGTATTATAAATCTTATGTGTTCATTACATTCACAATCTTTTTAGGCATTTCTAGAACACATTTTCATCCACATGTGAAAAGTTCAGCTAGAATATTTATGCTTAGCAGTGTTATTATCCGATAGAGTTAATCAAATGGCAATGTATTGAGAAATCCTGTACACTATGATCGGATTTTCTGTCTCTCTGGGTACATACACATGTATATTTAAATTCCCGAAGTATGGAAAGTGGCTGGTGATCCTCCTCCTCAAATATATTGTCACATATTGCATTTCAAGTGTCAGTGCCTCTCATCACAAAGTATCATACAGACTTAATCCCACCCAACATGGAGTGGTCTGCCAGGCATGCACACGCAATAACTAACTTGCCCCTTGGTAACTCAGTGGGCACTGAGGGAGCTGAGCAGAATTTAGACATTGGAGGCTGTGAATAAGCACTGTTATAGTAGCATGCTATTGGGTTAACGTTGTGCTTCTGGGGTGATATTTGAGTGGAAGGCTGAGTTTTGAAAGAGAAATTAAAGGAATTATAGTTTGAATAAAAACAGCTCAAGTCACTCGAATTACATGGGCAAGGGACTGCACCAAACCGCCATCTCTGGGAGGGGGGATTCCCCGTGTGCAGAATACCTCACTGTTACTGTACCCCTAGTATGGCTCGCTAGAGGACACAAGCCCCCCCGCACACACTAAGGACCAAGTCAGGCCCTGCTAGCTCAGGTAGTTCTACCTAGGCGTTTAATGCTTTTTGGATAGGGGATGGGGCGCATGGGGATGATTTACAGATTCTTTTAACCCCTCGATCAGCCCTCGTGGCCTGACGTGGGCTAGATAGTTGTTTTAAATACTATCTCTGGGTGACTGCGTTCCCTGGGCTCTGAGAAGCTGCGCGTTTGATCTGAGGCGCTGATGTTCCCCCTCCATTTATCTTCTGCAGAACCCGGCCTTTGTCTCCCAGCATCTCAATCAAGCTGCATAGCTGAGCGACGGTGTCAAATCCCCCCCAGTTCGCGGTCAGATCTGAGAGGGAGAGGCTGGAGCCCAGCCTGCGAACCAGCTACCACCTTCGCTTCAGATTTGAATGCAGACCCTTTAAAGATCTAGATCGGGGTGGGTTATCCTTGCAGCAAAGGACTTTGCTTCCTCCACGGCAGTAATCACCATCTGTATTGCTCTGGTGACTGCTATAGAAGGAAATCCCCTTTGCAAATGTAACCATCACAGGGTGGAACCCCCCACCCCCCCCCTCCGCCTCCTTTTGGTCTTGCAAGCGTGTGATAAGCTCCTATAGGTCCGGAAAGGGTTAACTGCTGCCCCTCCGCCTCCTTCACTCTCCGGGAGCCCCCTGAATGCCACCGCTTTCCTCCAGAGGTCTCATTAGGGAAACCCTAACTGCTATTTTCAACATTTCCTCAATCAAGCGCCTTTAAATATAGCTCCACAAACAAATTGGCGGCAAAAAGCGTAGATTTTGTCAGACGTGAGACCAATCCAATATTTCACCCTTGTTTGCTTTGTAATTACTGGATGGCTTGTGGCTACCTCCTTGACTCACTGGGGCAAACTGCCCCCGCCCGCTCTTTTTCACCCTTTAAAGTGTGGGATGAACCAGCCTGTTGTGCTACTAAACAAGGGATCTCAGAAATAAAAATCCCTTCCCAAATGCAGCCTGCGGGCCATTCGCCGCAGTTAGCGGCTTGCTAGCTAGACTTATGATTTTTCCAAGCTACGCTCTCTGCTCCTACAGCACTTTTGTTGCAGTTCACACACTCGCAAGCTGTGCCCTTGCAGGTATTTGTAAGTGGTTAGTTAGTCTTTGCTCTACTGGAATGAATCTCTCTGTCTCTCTGTTTAACTGCTATTATGATTTGTTATATTTTCCACAGCGCTTATTCTTGTTTGACTGTTGTACAAAGCTGCTTTAAATCTGCTGCAGGGAGAATAAAACTTAAAGCTGCTTGAATGGATTCCTATAGACTTGTGGGCTAGCCCTGGCCCACTTTAGTTCCTGCCTAGCAATCCCTCTGCATAAATCAGGCCCCGAGTAAGGTCGATGTCTGCAGTCAAGGCAACAATCAACTAGCTAATATCAACAAAAACAGTAGTTAACTCAAATTATGTCCCAAGCCTTACATTTAACAGAGAAAAGGCAGGCTGTGCACTATTAACAAAGCTGTTATATTTACTTTGCTGTGAACTGAGAGAACTTTTATGATAAAGGCATATAATACAACACGAAAGGGAACTATGACCATAAATCTCTTTTTATGGATTCCCTCTTTAGCAGAAAAACACAGTAATTCAACAATTTTATGATTAATCTATTTTGCAGGTACATTTGAAGTTATTTATACAAGAAAGTATGAATATCACACACATACACACTCTTTCTTGATTTATATGGGCCTGATTCTGCTCCCATTGAATTCAGTGACAAAACTCTCATTGACAACCATGGAAGCAGGGTTGATTCCTATCAGTATATAGTGCACATATGATTACTGTGGGTACACATTCTGAGATTAGTTATAGTGTCATTTGTCTCATATGAAGAATCTTTAAAAAATTTACACATCTATATGGGATTATAATTCTGGAATAATTCTATAATCTAATCTAAAATGAACATATTGAATTGTCTCCTCTCTTTTTGCACCAGAATCACTGATGTTTGAGATTGTTAAACCACCTAATGCAATAAAAGATATTAAGTACATAGTGTCTTCAGAGAATTTACTTACTCAGAATCTTGTCCTACTATAAAACTACCTTAATATTTCATAAAGCTGTTTCATTCACTACTAGCATAGCATGTTAGCTTCTATTTCACTAGGGAGAGTTTGATTAATCCTGCTTTCCATGCCTTATTCTGGTTCCTGTTTACTGTCATAATGCAGAATCCTGCCTTCCTTGAACACCCAGGCCACCAATTTAAGGCCACCAATTTAAGTGAATAGGAGAGCAAGGAATGCAGAGTGGGGCGTATAGTTTGTCACCTGGTTTAATACTGCAGACCTGGGAAATGATTATTTCTCCTAGAATCCAATACTTTTCTCGACACATCATCTATATAACACACACAGGCACACACTCACACCCACATCTTCAGTACTATCACTGACCACTGAGTTTTGTAACTGGCAGTTTAGAAAAGCAAAAAAGCAGTATGAGTTTATGGAATGAGGTGTAATCTTTAAAAGTATGTTTCTTTTCAAAGGACTATTCCCACATATTATTACATGAAAGATGGAACATTATTTCCCAGTGCGTTTATTTGCATAGAATATGAAAATTATCACATAGCCCTACATTTCTTAAGAACACTTTCAAACTGACTCAATGTGTTAGCTACAGTATATAATGGCTGATCCTAATCACATATAATCACATCTACACAAATGTATATTTTAGTTTTTGAGTCCAATCCCGCAGTTCTTCTTCCTGCAAGTGGTGTCATTAAAGAAGTTAGTGGGATTGCTTATCTGAGCAGTGATTACTCACCTGAATTAGAGTCTCAGGATTTAGACCCTGACCCTGAAAAAGCTTTTGACTTCAGTAGAACTACTCACAGTGCATAAAGTTAAGCCTGTCTGCTGTACTGTGTAAATCACAGCACCCATTCACTTCAATGTTACAAAACTCAATTTTTATTTATAATGCAAAAAGATATGGACTGACTTTTGGAAAGTGGACATGCCTGTGTTGTGTCCAATGTACATGACCAAAACTGGGTTGCATGTGTGTGAAAATATAGTCACATATAAATGAGGCATTTTTGTATATGCACTTTTAAAAATGTGGGTCTATAAAAGTACAGGGTACAATAGGCATAACTTACACCTGAAAGGCAGAAAATGATTTTTTCTATATTCAAGGGTATGTCTAAATGTTTAATGATTTTTTTTTCTCTATAATGCTATGCTCAGCAATGCTGCCAACCACAGCAACTTTCTGCTCAAAGGTCCACAATTTCTCTTTAGTACCCTGCAAATTCACAAAGATGGAGTGACATTCCCAAATAGTAAAATTCACACAGCCATCTTTATATTTTAGATATTCATTTAGGCTGATGGTATTAAAATTAAAAACATGCACTTTCAGGAATGCAGGTTGTCTGCATATAACTATTTCTCCCCGTACCCAGCCCCAAACAACTCAGCTTCCCATGAAACAAATGTTGACTCAGTCATTAAATTGTTTTAAACAGTAGCAAATAAAACAATGATGCCCTTAATGTTTTAGTTGTTCAAACAACAGTTGGATAAGCTCTTTCAGCTGGAAGCATTTTTCTAATACCTTTGTAGGTAATAGACTTCCTATTATGCACTGCTGTGTGAATATCAAAGACTGCACGTTGGGCAGACAGTTACCATTTTATCCAAAATGTCACAAAGAAGACAACACAAAAAAACTGAATGGCAGTGTCTACATTAGGCTTTTTTTTCTTAACGTTTCCCACTACTACCATAGCACATGTGCAGCTCCACTGGTGGTAACAATGGTGGCAACATGAGTATAGATTGGCTGCCTGCATTTCAATCCCTGTGTTTTACAACCCTGATCAGTGGTCTGGATGCTATGGTGGTTAAAACACAGGTGGCCATTCGTGGCTTGCCTATGCTAGAGCTCCCACTGCTGTTGTTGCCAATGGAGCTGCCATTTGTGATAGCAATGGTGGAAAGTTTTAAGTAATTACAGCAAAAGGCTAGTGTAGACAAGATCAAATGTGAATTAAACATTCTCAGGAAGTTTAGACTTCAAATTAGGTTTTGAGGAAAAAAAAATTCTTACAAAAGCCTAATCTGAATAAAATGTTTCAATAATTAAAAATCAACTGAAAGATTTTTTTTAAAATGTGGTTTTAGATGTTCCTGTGACACAGAAGCTCCTTGGCAAAGGGTGCCCTGTTCTTTTCAAGGAACTCTAATTTCAGACCTGAAAAACTCACTACACCAAACATGTCTTGCAAGATATTTATCCATAAAAAGTACCATGTAAAGTACCTACAGCAAGCTTGTAACTTGTCAAGATTCATAATAGGGCTGCCAATTAATGGCAGTTAACTTACGTGATTAACTAAAAAAAATTAATTGTGATTAAAAAATTAAACCATAGAATACCAATTGAAATGTATTAAATATTGTGGATGTTTTTCTACATTTTCATATATATCAATTTCAATTACAACACAGACTACAAAGTGTACAGTGCTCATTTTATATTATTTTTGGTTACAAGTATTTGCATTGTAAAAAACAAACGAAATAGTATTTTTCAATTCACCTAATACAAGTACTGTAGTGCAATCTCTTTATCATGAAATTTGAACTTACAAATGCAGAATTATGTGCAAAAAACCCTACATTCAAAATTAAACAATATAAAACTTTAGCGCTGACAAGTCCACTCAGTGCTTCTTCTTGTTCAGCCAATTGCTAAGAGAAACAAGTTTGTTTACAAATATGGGAGATAATGATGCCCACTTCTTAATTACAATGTCACCTGAAAGTGAGAACAGGGGTTCACATGGCACTGCTGTAGCTGGCATTGCAAGATATTTATGTGCCGGGTGCGCTAAAGATTCATATGCATCTTCATGCTTCTGCCATCGTTCCAGAGAATATGCATCCATCTTAATGACGCTCCTTAAAAAATAATGTGTTAATTAAATTTGTGACTGAACTCCTTGGGGGAGAATGTTTCTTGCTCTGTTTTACCCACATTCTGCCATATATTTATGCTACAGCAGTCTCGGATGATGACCCAGCACATGTTGTTCATTTTAAGAACACTTTCACTGCAGATTTGACAAAATGCAAAGAAGGTACCAATGTGAAATTTCTAAAGCACTCAAGATTTAAGAATCTGAGAGGGATGAGGTATGGCGCATGCTTTCAGAAGTCTTAAAAGAGCAACACTCTGATGAGGAAACTACAGAACCCAAAGCACCAAAAAAGAAAATCAACCTTCTGCTAGTGGCATCTGACTCAGATGATGAAAATGAACATGTGCCGGTCCATGCTGCTTTGGATTGTTCTTGAGCAGAACGCGTTATCAGCATGGGTGCATGTCCTCTGGAATGGTGGCTGAAGCATTGAGGGACAGATGAATCTTTAGCGCATTTGGCATGTAGTTATCTTGCGATGCTGGCTACAGCAGTGCCATGCAAACACCTGTTCTCACTTTCAGGTGACATTGTAAACAAGAAGCAGTCAGTATTATCTTCTGCAAATGTAAACAAACTTGTTTGTCTGAGCAATTGGCTGGACAAGAAGTAGGACTGAATGGACTTGTCGGCTCTAAAGTTTTACATTGTTTTATTTTTGAATGTAGGTTTTTTTGTACATAATTCTACATTTGTAAGTTCAACTTACATGATAAAGAAATTGCACTTGTATTAGGTGAATTGAAAAATACTATTTCTTTTGTTTTTTACAGTGCAAATATTTATAATAAAAATAAATATAAAATGAGCACTGTACCCTTTGTATTCTGTGTTGTAACTGAAATCAATATATTTTAAAATGTAAAAAACATCCAAAAATATTTAAATAAACAGTATTTGATTATTGTTTAACAGCTTGATTAATCACAATTGATTTGTTTAATCGTGCAATTAATTATGACTAATTTTTTAAATCATTTGACAGCCCTAATTCATAATAATTAAGAGATGTATGTATGGGTACTATTTAAGGAATAATATATTTATATGGAAAGTATCCTTTAGTGGACTTGGAGTAAAAATTAGTCTCAGCGATGGCACTTTCAGGCAGGATAGAGTTGACACCCAGCCTTGTTAGCTGGTGATGCAATGCAAGGTACAATTGTTTAGCCTTCCTCAATCCCAAGTCTTTCATTAGAAAACTATCAGAGGCACTAGAAAACAAATGAAACTTCTGGAAGGTAAAAAAGAAACTTCACAAGACATGGATATGTCCTGTCTCTAAACAGAAACATAAGATTGCTTCAGTATAGCACAGAGAAGGGAAAGGTATTTTGAATCCTTTCACTGAGGGTGACATATTGAGGCACAAGGTGTTTTCATGAAAAATTGGATCCTGGTTCCTGTGCAGCCAGCTAGCTCTGAAACAGACTGAACTTGGGTGGGGGAGGAAGGAGAAGAAACATACTTTATTATATAGGAAAAGTAACTATTGGTTTGCATTTTATCATTTTGCTTTGTGTTTAACCACTTGTTTCCACCACTCTCTCATTTCTAATCAAATCTTTATTCTTTCTTAAATAAACCTACTTTTGTTTTATTAGAAATGCTCAAAAGTGCTGTGTGGTTTATAGGAGCAGTTGCTTACAGTAAAACTAGCAAATTGGAACACACTGCTCCTTTGGAGGCAGAAGAGCTGGAATTTCTGTGAGTAGCTAATGGCAAGGGGTGGATATCACAGGAGAATGATTCAAAGTCCATATCTTTCTTCATTATAAATAAAAACCTAATTTTGTAACATTGAAGTGAATGGGTGCTGTGTCTTGGACTTCCAATACAGCAGACATGCTTAACTTTATGCTCTGTGAGTAGTTCTACTGAAGTCAAAAGTTTTTTTCAGGGTCAGGGTCTAAATCCTAAGACCCGATTCAAGTGTGGCCTTGATTAGACTACGAAAGCAATTTTACCTCCCTTGGTATTGACACCTTCTCATCAATTATTGGGAGTGGACCACATCCACCCTGACTAAATCGGCCTTCAGCATTGGTTCTCCACTTGTAGGTAACTCCTGTCTCTTCATGTGCCAATATATATTTATGCCTATATCTGTAATTTTCACTCCAGGCATCTGAAGAAGTGGTTTTTACCCACAAAAGCTTATGCCCAAATAAATCCGTTAGTCTTTAAGGTGCTATCAGATTCCTTGTTGTTTCTGTGAATATAAAGTTAGAAAAGTTCTTTCAGTAACTTAAAAATACTGAGATTAAAATGGTTATTAAACTAGATTAAATAAAATGGAAATTTTCCTTTGCATTTTAGAGCCAACAACGCTTTCTGTGCCTTTGTGCATTTCTGTGCTCCATGTACCCCGTGCTGTTTACTCAAAGATTATCTTGTTTATGTTATGATTATTATACTTCATAGAAGCTAATCAAGGGAATATTTCTCTTTTTATGACAGAATGTGGATGTTGAATTGCTCAGTTGCTTTTATACAACATTCTTGGATTTGAGATAGTGTGATATATTTAATAAAGTGTTTATAAAAGCAGATATAATAGTTTATCAGATCTCAGGCAGACATAATAACAAAACCACCCTTAGCCTGAGTGTTATGTACTGTACTTTGTAATTTACAATACTGTACTTCTAAATTACTTCATAGACAAAGAAAGTTGCCTACTGAGGAATCAATCTTTTAGGAACTGAAGAACTCTCTGCCTAAATATTTTTGTGTTACTTGTTCTCTGCACAAATCATCATTTATAGCTTAGATTCAAACACAAATTATGCCTCCCCCCACACACAGTAATATATCCATTCTTTAAGAGGTTTTGGTGAAGATTGATATATCTTTTAATTTCCAGTGGAATGATTGTTTTAAGCTGAAATATTCTCTAAAAATGCATAATATGAAATCAGTATGATGAATGATTAAATGGGCTTAAACTGAACGTTTAAGACCTTAGAGTGAGAATCAAGTGAAGAAATGGTTTGACTAGGAGTGAATAGCTCATGAGCACATTAATAGGGAATAGGTACTTTCATTTGTAGGTTGCCAGTTCAAATCCACACCAAGTTATTATCAATGAGCGAACTCCTTTGTGGATAGGTTTCCAGTCTTGCACCAGGCTGCCGAACTGCTCCGAAGAGATCCCTTTTAGTAACCTATGTGCAAACCACTTATTTGGAGACCAAATATACACTCCAGGATAGTGCTAGTCATTTCTTATGTTGCACTGACTTTCATAGGGGCTGCTCACCCCTTATGCATCCTCTGCTTGCTACTATATGGAAAGGACAAAAGGGAGTATGCTGGGAGTGGAAAATGGTTCTTTCAGCCCTCAAGCAGAAATATTACAAACACCAAACTTGTGAATTGGCTGTTAACCCTTCGGGAGTCTAGTATCTAGTTCAACTTCACACTAGAAGTAACTATCCTTCTATAGTTACTTCTGATGTGGGTTTGCAGCTCAAAGATTATATATAAGTATATTAAACTTTTTAGATCATCCTGTTACATTTGTGGGGGTCCTGTCCTATTATGTTGTGGCCTCCTAGGGTGAAAGAGGAAAACCATCAGATGTGCAAATCCTACACTGCTTCTAGCAGTTTTGGGATTCTATATGTAATCATCAGATTCATGACCCCTTTACGAACAAATTGACCCACTGCTTTAGTCTTCTTTCCACATTTCCAACAGCATCCCATGTCTGCAGAGTTGGCAGTAATTCTCTACCAAAAGAACCCTTTGGAGTCTAATCCTCTGACTACCAGAACTTGATTTGGGAAAGGATAGATGCGTGACTGCAAGGTCTCACAGGCAGGTGCATGCAGATACTCACACTTATTTGGTATTTGTAATATTTCTCATGCAGAGCCATATAGGGCTTACTATCATGCCCAAGAGTTTCCAATAAGATTTCCAAATGTGCAGGATTGGGTGATAAATTTGCACCATTGTTGGCAGAGTCAGAGGACAGGTTTAGAAACTTCAGTAACCTCTCATCCCTTGAGATGACTGTTTCATATCAAGACAAAAACAGCCTGGCAGGGTAGCATGGTAAAGCTTGCATTGCTGCTGAGTTTGTGGTTAAATAGAAGACTTCACCTCGCTTGCCATCTACAGGCTATTTTAAAATACACTTCAAAATGATTTTGAGAAAGTCCATAAAATAAATGGTTCTGATTTCTTTTAAAGCATGCGTTTGTTAAAATGCAATCAGGAATCTGCTGTATGAAGATTAACTTCCTAGGTTATCATAGTACTTCCAGTTTGGTTTGGTTATGCTCCATAAAGATGTAATCTTGCCCACAGAAGTTGTAAGCAATAAATAGATTGAGGGATAAGAGAATCAATAGCGTAGGGGTCATAATTGAAAGGGATAGTCTCAAACCTTCTCAGAACACTAAGTATATAATTTTACTTCTTCCTTATCAGAGATGGAAGTACAAGTAGTTGAAAAGCTGCCTTGAAGAAGAGTCTTAAGGGTATGTCTATGAGTCATGTGTAAAAACATTTGCTCAACAAAGTTTATTAAAAGGTTTATATAATTCTTTGAGCAGTCAGAAAAATCCACACATTGGCCTGAAGGGATTAGGAGGGCATGGTATTGGATTAACAACTACTCCAGTAGAAGTATGAAGATGATCCAAGATAATTCAGAAGCCCCCTAAAGTCCTGTGCAGTAAAGCAATACAGTTTATTAATCCACACAGAATATGTAGGACACCTGATAGACTCCAAAGAGTGAAACCAGTATCCTTAGATCAATATCAGGCCCTGTCTACATTAGGGACTTTTGCATGGATGTAGCTTCACTGGTGCAAATCTCCAGTGTGGATGTGCTGCACTGCTGGAATGTAAGCAAAACAATACTTTACACTGGTGTAGCACAACTACACTGGGGATTGTGCTGCTGCAGCTACACCTGTGCAAAAATCCTCAACACAGACAAACCTTTAGAAATGCACATGCAGTGAGAGCGAGACACACTTCTGCGCATATGATGTGACAGTGGCCCAAGGTCTGGTTAATCATTATCTGGCCCCAGTCTAAACTCTGGGTACCACCACAGCTTATGATTACTATTTATTTATATTGGGGTTGCACCTAGAGAGCAGGACCTCATTGTACCAGGCACTGTGCAAGTATATAATAAAGAGATGACTCTGGCTCAGAGGCACTTGCCATCTAAGGTAATGTTTGTTGCTGCATCAGCTCTGGCACTCTATGGAGATTTAATTAAAACAGCACTGATTCAAAATCGACTTTCCCTAGGTGGCAGCTTGGTGTTATCTAAGTGGAAGTTTTAATCATGGTCTCTGCTTGCTCTCATTAAGACCTCCCCTTTTGCCTATGGAAGGGAGATGGAAAAATCCACGCAGTTGTGGTGTAACAAACAGGAATACTCATAAAAGACTGAACTTTATTTCCTGGCACAAGCCATCTGACATGGATGTGACTCTAGGCAGCCCTGTATTCATACCTACACACTACTGCAAGGACTTTTGTACAAAATTTACCTTAGGAAGTATCATTTGAAAACCAATAACACACTGGTCAACAATATCATTGTGAAATGTATGTGGCAAAGCTGTGTGTGAAATTATGGATACTCACTAATATTATGCTTTAAAGTCTGTGACAAAAAGATGTTTAAATCATGGATGTCATGGGGACTTGATAAACAAGTTTCCTCTAGAAAAAGAAAGAGGCCAACACCTCAAACCAGGTGTGGCCCATATTCAGTGGGCTATTCATTTATAGCAGAGGTTGCAGCAGAAGATAATTTGCATAGTAACAACACCATGGATTTATCTTCCAGACCTCATGGCTTTTTTACTTAGCATGAATTAATGGATTTTATCAGGGGTACCCTTCAGAAGAACACAATTCATAGTGGGTACCCTTCTTCTGGGGTACCCTTCAGAACACAACAACATAGTTCATTGAACTATGAAGAGAGGAGGAGTGCATCCATAAGTTATCCTTCACTTTAAGGAGTCAAAAAAACCAAGTAATTTGGTCTCTGTGATGGATCTGGGGCCTGGACAGGCCAGCCAGTGAAAAGCTAGAAAGAAGACTGTGGGTCAGAGAAACCAACTTGAACAAACACTTTACCTTGCTAGATTGAAGGCAGGTCTACACTACAGTAGGGATCGATGCTTTGAGTAAAGACCCACCAAATCGACTGCAGATCGCTCTCCAGTCGACCCCTGTACTCTACCCTTGATGAGAAGAGTAAGGTAAGTCAATGGGAGATTTTCTCCTGTCGACTCCTGGTGGTGTAGACCTCATGGTAACTTGACTTAAGATACATCGACCCCAGCTATGTTATTCACATAGCTGGAGTTGCGTAGTGTAGGTCGACTTACCGCAGTAGTGTAGACATAGCCAAAGTTTCAGACTTTTAAATGTGTGTTTTCACTTTCATTTGCTATCTGTATTTTTATTTCTTTCCTTGGTATCACTTGGTGTATGCTCTTTTGTTAATAAACTTGTTTTGCTCTCATTATAAATCATCTATGCTGTTTAAATTCAGTAAAATATGTGCTTCTAGTAAACTGACAGACTGGGATATTTTACTGCCTCTGTAGAGGCAGCAAACCTATTACTTTTCCTGTGAAGGTCCAGTGTGAGGTACTGGATTCTGCACGAGTACTATTTTGGGGTGAATATGGGTCTGGAAGGGTACTAAGATCAGCCTGTCAGGAGTAACCAACTTGGTCAATACCAAAGTAAGGCTTGTGGGCTGCTGTCAGTCTGTTGGAGTCAGAGCTCTGAATCAAAGTTAAATAGCCATAAGTTACACAGGGTTACAAAGCAGATGTTGACTGAACCCCTTACTGGCTTGGGTGAACTCCAAAATGTTACAATGGGTCAGCGGTACAAAAGTTAATTCTGTCATGTGATTCCCGAGATGGTCTCACCTCCTTGCTTCTTGGGGGATAGTAAGAGAAGGAAAGAGCCACAACTGAAAAGTGTGGGAGGATGAATGCTAAAAGAGAAATGACTGATTAGGTGGCTGGAATGTTGAATGAATTATTTGTAGGGAGAGGAGGAATATTGACTGGATGGATATTTTGGCAATGATGGATGGGAAAGAGAACTGTATTAGTGGCTTGAGTAACTACTTTGAAGTTTTGCTTGGAAGTCCACCCACACATTGTTATGCCATTGTCTTCATGTTTTTCAGGATCTGCGGGCATGACGGGCAGAGAAGATTCTCAGTGAAACCTTAAAAGGGGAAGATGACGAAAATATCCTCACTGCTCTGTTGTTTGTGGTTGTCATGGTGGTACTGAAGAAGCTGCTATTGACTCCAGACAGCACCTTGAGAGATAGAGAAGTCCTGGTGTCCACTTTCTCTCACCTGTGCACAAGTGCAGGAGATAAATGTATTGGGTCTGTGTGTGAGTGGAGAAGACAATTGAACTGGGGTTGTGAGTGGAGAAGAGTGTGTCAGTGAGGTGGTGGCAAATGTAAGGGTGGGGAGGGAAATATATTTGGGGTTCAGTGGAGCATGGTGTTGGGTGGAATTAAAGGGTAGAGAGGTAAATGGGATAGAAGAGAATGAGTTTGTTAGACATGAGTGAAAATGAGAAGCAGGAGAAGAAAAAAGATTTGTTGAGGGGTAGAGTAAGATTACAGGGTATAGAGGAGGAAAAAGAGACTGGGAGGAAGGGAGAAAGGATGGATGGAAAAATACAAAAAAAAGAGTAAGAAAGACAAGGAGAAACAGATTGAAAGAACATGGGTAGAAAAGAGGGAGAGAACCAAATGAGAGGAATCTGAAGAAGTTAGAGGTAGAGAAAAGGGAAAAGGAAGAACAGACACTGAAAATACTGGAGGAAAAGAGACACAAAGTTCTATAATGGCAGCAAAAATAATGGGTATAAGGATGGGAAACTGTCGAAGAACCTTACTATAATAGATATGGAGTATTGGTGTGTTGAAAATACCTTGTCTAGTGTTCTGTGTATGCATATAGATAGTATATGCATGTTTTTATATGAGTTGTACACTTGTACATTAATAGATTCCATGGCCAGAATGGACCATTGTGATAATCTAGACCTCCTGTATAACTGTATAACTTCCTAAAAACAATTACTAGAGCACAGCTTTTAGAAAATTTACACTTAGAAAAACATTGGCTTTGATTTAAAAATAGTAAGTGATGGAGAATCCACCATGACCCTTCACAAATTGTTCTAGTGGTTAATTACCCTCACTGTCAACAATTTATGCCTTATTTCTAGTCTGAATTTGTCTAGCTTAAACTTTCACCAACTGGCTTGTACTATATCTTTCTCTGCTAAACTGAAGAGCTCACTATTAAATATGTGTTCCTCATGTTGATACTTATAGACTGTAATCAGATCACCCCTTTAACCTTCTCTTCGTTAAGATAATAGATTGAGCTCTTTGAGTCTATGACTTGTTTTCTAGGCATGTTTTCTAATCCTTTAATCATTTTTGTGGCTCTTCTCTGAACACTTGCCAATGATCAACATCCTTTTTTTAATTGTGGGCACCAGAACTGGATGCAGTATTCCTGCAGTGATTGTGCCAAATACAGAGGTAAAATAGCCTCTCTATTCTTATGGGTCTGACTCACAGTTCAGGCTGAACTTTGCTTTACCCTGTACTTTCCCTATTCCAGGGCTGGCCTGGGGACTGCCTGACCCTTGCTGTAAATCAAAGCAGCCTTAAAGCTCCTCTAACTTGTTCTGGTTGCCCATGGCCACAAGGGACTATCCTAGCACCTGAGAATAACTAGAGCACAGAAACAGTCTGGCCATATCTCCTGGCCTCCGATCATGGCCCCTTTGCTGGGAGGCTGCGACGGGGACAGTAGTTACATCTGTTCTATGTCACCTGGGGAATCCCCTGCACCCAGGGTGTTGCCCATGCATGAATCAGCCAATATCATAGCTCTGTTATGCTCCTCTAGTGGCACAGAGGGGCCAAAAGACAATGGAAAGTCAGGCCCATCTATGAATATTTTTTCCCCTCTGAGATTTGTAATGAGAAATCAATTATAAAAAAGTTTAACCAGGGCTTCCTGGAAGCTTGTCAGTGAGTGTCTTTTAAACTCTCTCTCCAATCAATGGAAAATATTTCTGTGAATCAAATTCTGCCCTCTCTACATGTGTTAAATACCCATTAAAGTTGATGGCTGAGCAAGTCTGAGGGCAGAGTCTGACCCCTGTGTAAATTCATCCTTTCTGATCTCCGTTGGTGGTGGTATTATACAGGTGGATCTTATTGAATTACTGTATGTTCACTGCAATCTTTGTCAAAAGGTATGTCTACACTACCCGCCGGATCGGTGGGTAGCGATTGATTTATCAGGGATCGATATATTGTGCCTAGATGAGACACGATATATCGATCCCCGAACGCACTTCCGTCAACTCCGGAACTCCACCAGGGCGAGTAGCAGTAGTGGAGTTGACAGGGGGAGCTGCGGCCGTCTATCCCACACCATGAAGATGAGAGGTAAGTCGAAAAAAGATACGTCAACTTCAGCTATGCTATTCCCATAGCTGAAGTTGCATATCCTACATTGACCCAGCCCCTTAGCGTAGACCAGGCCAAAGGCACACATATTCCACAATATTCATAATGGGGCAATGTAATAGGAAACAAAACATCTTTGAAGTAGCTCCTTTAAAAAAAAATGAAAGCCCAGCAATGGTAACACACACTTATCTTTCACCCACATACAACCACACCATTACCACTGAGATCACCCAGTGCTTGGATGATATCAGCCTTTGGATGAAGAACAGTTGAGTGAAGCAAGAGAGAAGTTATACTGGTGGATAGAGGAAAGCACTTGGAAGACTTTGCAGCCATGGTGCAGTCTCCTTTGGTTGATGATGTGCATCCAGTCAGACGGTAGTTTAGGTGTGCTCCTGGATTCCTCATTGACACTGAGTTCCCATCTAGCAGCAGCATCCACGAGTAATTCTTTCTACCATCATCAGTTAGCAAGGAGATGCTGTCACATCCTGATGATGAGCTGACATATATACACACTTTTGTCACCTGCTATCTGGGCTACAGTGAGGCAATATACAGGGCCCAATCCATGTGCCATCTTCCAGTGAATGACATACTGCTTGGGTTTTTTTTTTTTGCTTGGTCACTTTGACAAATGCCAGAAATATTTCCCCTCACCCTACCTGGCAAAATGCCTAGGGCTTCTCTAATGTAAACGAAGGCTTCTGTGCTTAGGAAACTCCAACCAGAGGTATAGTGGAGTTAAAATACACTGGATCAGAGTCCTGACACTTTTTCTGCAGTGGAGTATGACATTTTGTTCTCAGCATGAAGCCCTTTGAACAGCATGACCATACATCTGCATCTAAGGTCATGTCAGTGGGGGCATTCTTGTATTGTGTCGCCCATTCATGACTACATGATGGACTTCAACTGGCACAGAATGCTGCAGCATGTATCTTCAGCAACTTGGACTACTGCAAGCACATCACACTGGCCTTGCACTCTCTATGATGGCTTCCCATAAACTGTTGAGTCAAAGTTCAGGGTCTGTGTTCTAATCTTCAAGGTGCTCAATAGCCTGGTTCCAGGATAGCTAAAAGATTTCCTAAAGCTCCAGGATGAATACTCCAGTCAACAACTCTGCTTCTCAGGCACAATGAAAATTTCTACTACAAGGGTAAAGCTCATCTGTGAAGGAGACAGCATTGTCTTGGGGACAGGTCTGAGAGTGTTAAACAAATACCCACAAGAGCGAAGGATGATCACAAATGACACCACTTTTCACTCCAGGGGCAAGACATACTTGCTTGAATTTGCCTTCTTTAGCGTAAACATATAATAGAATCATAGACTATTAGAGTTAGAAGAGACCTCAGGAGATCATCTAGTCCAACCCCCTGCTCAAAGCAGGACCAACACCAACTAAATCATCCCAACCAGGGCTTTGTCAAGCTGGGCATTAAAAACCTCTAAGGATGAAGATTCCATCACCTCCCTAGGTAACCCATTCCAGTGCTTCACCACCCTTCTAGTGAAATAGTGTTTCCTAATATCCAACTTAGACCTCCACCACTGCAACTTGAGACCCTTGCTTCTTGTTCTGTCATCTGCCACCACTGAGAACAGCCGAGCTCCATCTTCTTTGGAACCCTCCCCTCATGTAGTTGAAGGCTGCTATCCCCCCTTGGATTTGAGAATCCCCCTCACTCTTCTCTTCTCCAGACTAAATAAGACCAGTTCCCTCAGCCTCTCCTTGTAAGTCATGTACCCCAGCCCGCTAATCATTTTTGTTGCCCTTCCCTGGACTCTCTCCAATTTGTCCACATCCCTTCTGTAGTGCGGGGGGGTGGGACCAAAACTGGACACAATACTCCAGGTGTGACCTCACCAGTGCCAAATAGAGAGGAACAATCACTTCCCTCAGTATGCTGGCAATGATCCTACTAATACAGCCCAATATGCCATTGGCCTTCCTGGCAACAAGGGGACACCGCTGACTCTCATCCAGCTTCTTATCCACTGTAATCCCCAGGTCCTTCTCTGCAGAACTGCTGCTTAGCCAGTTAGTTCCTAGCCTGTAGCGGTACATGGGATTCTTCCTTTCTAAGTGCAAGACTCTGGCCTTGTCCTTGCTGAACCTTAGATTTCTTTTGGCCCAATCCTCCAATTTGTCTAGGTCACTCTGGACCCTATCCCTACCTTCCAGTGTATCTACCTCTCCCCACAGCTTAGTGTCATCTGCAAAGTTGCTGAAGGTGCAATCCATCCCATCATCCAGATCATTAATAAAGATGTTGAACAAAATCGCCCCCAGGACGGGGCTTGATGCCAGCTGATGCCAGTTGCCAACTAGATATTGAGCAGTGTGTACATTTAAAAACAGAAAACAATGCTCCAAAATGCCCTACCAAAAAAATACTGTGTTGCACACACAATTCTCCTCTCGAGAGAGGATAAACCAGATATATGATTGATTTTAGTCAGGTCACTTAATGCACCACTGGAAGATGCTCAGATACTATGGTGATGAGGATAGTATAAGAACCCACATAGAATAGACCAAAATAGAAACCAGTGCATTTGTGTTGCATTCCTGATATCATAAACCCTCTTCATCTCTATATTTGCATTAAGTTTAACTAGTAAATGATATATCTATCAACAGTATGCGAGCAAGGATGTTCCAGTGGTGAGATTGATAGCTGAGACCTGGGATACTCATGTTCAGTTCCCAGATTTGCTACAGACTTCCAGTGTAATCTTGAGCTAGTAACTTAGGCACCTAAATACCTTTGAGGGTCTGGGCCTCAGTCTCTCTCTGCCTCAGTTTTCCCACCTGTAAAATGGAGATTTAGTAGTAGCCCTACCTACCAACAGTATTGTGAGGCATTCAAAGTTTACAGTGGTGGGGCCATATAAGGACCATTCTATACTCATTAAAAAACAGAAGAAAAAATCCCATAAAGATTGAGAACACCTTTATGCTGAGCCTCACCCTGTACTTGCAAAGACATTTGGTAACAATTAGAGATGATAGGTCAAACCAGAACTGTTTATCCAAACCTCTGTGAACTTTAGTGGTTCAGATAAAATGAGACCCAGACCTGTGCTAGCCCAGGGTTTTGGTTTTGCAAATTCAAGCCTCCACCCACAAGGTATTCTTAAACCAAAATCATCCCAGTTTTTGTCCACCTCTAGTTGCAGTGCAACTCAAGTTTTGTATTTTTCTATTTCCCCCCCCACCACAGAGGAAAAATATGAACAGATTAGAAGTTTGACTGATTCTGTGAGGTTGACTTGAGGTCAGTGAAAAATTGATAGCAACTTTTTAGATGAAAAAATCATCAAAGCTAAAGGAAGCTTCTCAGAGTGGGATTTAATAGCAGCTATCATATTGCCTTCAATGCCTTGACCATTTCTTGTGCAGCTGTTTTATTTTAAAAGATTTCAACCCCCACCTCACATGTATGATTCTATGCACTGACCTAAGTACACACACCCAAGTACTTTGGTCACTCATGATAACTATAAACCCTTCAGTGAACTACCAGAAAGGTAGTTCAAATGGAAATGGTGAAATTCAATATAGCGTTTAACTAAGTCACTGTCTGAGGTTAAGCCCAAAAAAACCAATCAGCAACACTGGGAGGAAAGGCAAATATATTAATTAATTGGAACCCGGATGCCAGATATGTGACTTTTTCTGATACCTGTCAAGTAACCGTAGGAGTATTTCAGTGTGAATCAAGCAAATGTGCCTAAACAAATCAATTCTTTTATAATAACAAATATTATATTGAAATAATTTAGATCTACATTTGGGCACAAAGGGTAGGATTTTAAAAATATATAAGTGATTTAGGAGCACAAGTCCCACTGCCTATGAGTTGTGCTCCTAAGTCTATCAGTGGAATTGTCAAAGCACCTAAATAAGTTAGGTGCCTCACCCCATTGAAAGTCAATGGGAATTAGGTGCATCACTCACTAGGGCACTTTTGAAAATTCCACTCTGAGGTGCTTTTGAAAACCACATCTAATGGGCCTAATTTACATCAAACACCAATGGAACTCCATTGATCCCAATAAGCCTACTCTGGTATAAGTGAGATCAGAATTGGGGACAAAGTGGCTGGGAATCAGAACATTGGCAAGTGTGGTTTTCTCTTAGACAGGTTCATTTAATCAGCAGAATAGTTGTCAAAGCATCTGGGAATTAAATCAATCTTTTGAAAGTCTTTTACAATATATTTTTTATTCTTAAAAAAATAAATAAAAAGCAGATGAAGGCTGCGGTTTTCAAAAGTATTCAGCAATGCCCCAACTCTGCTCCCATTGAAGTCAGTGGGCATCTCTCCTTAGTTTACTGGAATGAAGGGTAGGCTTGTGCTACGAGCTTTGGAAAAAGCTCACCCAAAGTCTTTTAACACTCCCTCAATAGTCTGTCCAAAAAGTAAATAATTCCTTTAGCCTCTAATCTAGCAATAAGTGAGTTTGCTAAAAATATTTTTTGAATGATACATTTCACAGATTATTTAGCATGTTGAATATTTACAGTAAGATCATACATAAAATATACATTACTTCTCCCCAAATATTGAATATTAATATGTTAGTTCAAGAGTTAGAAACTAGTTTAACTCTGGGCTTAAACTAATGTAAGGTCAAAATCAGGCTTTAACTGTGTTAAATAGCCTTAATTGGAATGCATTTTCCTTGTATGCAGATTTTAATAATTAAAATTTCCATTGTCAGCTAAGAACTCACTCATGCTCCTACTGACGTCCCCAAGAATTTTGCTATTGATGCCAGTGGGGGAGCTTTATTGTGAGATGGGGCTGAGGCTTCTTTTCTCACATCTTTCTTTACCCTCTCCCGATATCCTGTCTCTCTTGTATAGCACTCAGATCCAAGGCATTGCTGCTTCAAGATGCTGTGCTCCACAACATCCAAGAGTACTGCCTCCTGTGGCACAGAGCAGAAGGCTGTGCAAGGCGGTGCAGAGCTCCACTCTGATAGGGCCAGAGGGCTGGATAACAGCAGAAACTGCAGCTAGAGTGAGGGCCATGAGTGAATTAATCCTTCGTTGCCCTCCACCCGGCTCTCGCTGCATCCAAAAGCCCATAATATTATGCCAATTTATTTCCCAGGCCATAGGGTGCATATCAATGCATCTCCTGTGAACCACCTGAGAGTTGCACCCCATTTGCTGAGAAACCCTGACTTAGAAGATCCAAAATCTGTGAATGCAATGTTCTGACTTACAGCTGTGAGAAACCCAGCACAGAAATCCTATGGGTGCATTGTCTTTAATATTGTCTTTAATAGATGTGTTGGACAAAACAAAACAACCAGTTAGCAATAACCAGAACACTACAGTATTCAGAGATCGCTTATACAACCTCTGGGTAACAGAAACTCTCAAAGGAATGAAGGTCAGTCACAACGCTTAATAGTGATGCAACCTATGGATTCCTCTCCCAATCATCTACATGTCTGGTTTTCCTGAAGATTTTGGATGGTTCTGAAACCTGCAGAAGAATGGGGTTGCAATGTATTATACATTTTGTTCATAAAGAAAAATCTGAGAAATAATATTATGTTTGTGTTTCCCCTTAAGGGGAAAATACAAGACAACATTTGTCTAACACCTTAGTAATATCTAGTTATTTAAATCCACAGTGTGGTTGTAGATGGGAGGGGAAATAAAATGCTTAGTAGGAAAGGTTAGGCTATATTAACCAGAACCACATTCTTATAATTTATGTATAAAAATGCCAAGAGGATTTTATGTTCTTTATTCTAAACAATCCGCTCCTGAAGAATCAGTGCTTTTAAATATTTTTTTTTCTTAAAATTGTTCACAAAGTGAAATACTTATTTTAAAAGTAGCTGGCACATGGGCACTCAGATTTAATTAGTGTAACAGTTTAGTAGCACTAAAATGTAGAGTAGGGCCTATAGGAGGTTGTTTTATTTTATTACACACATCAAAGCTCTTCTGTGCTATACAATTATAAAATCATGATCAAATCTTATTAAATGCCTGTTTTGGAATGTACTCTCATATAATATTTTAAATTGGTCAACCAGATGTTATTTGAAAACAGATAAAAATATTCACCTATGGGCTGAGACCTAGCAGGTCAAATTTCAGCCTGGAGTGCATTTTTACAACCAGTTCATTAGGGGTTTAATGATAGAAACACTGACATACTCTTAAAAAGTCCTTATATAATGGGTCTGTAATCCAGACTATTCACGGTCAAATGAGATGGAAAGGAGAATGGTATCAGAGGCAAGATACAATAGTTCAGCTAGTTTGATTGCATTAAACCTTTTGGAGAAATTCATAATTTGAGAAGCAGTTGTACTAGCAGAAATTTTAAAAAAGCAATTTATGCTAAGTACTGTTACCAGAAGATTTGGTATCACTTTTACTAACTTTTCTAATCCAGTATATCAAAATTGTGCTGCCCTAAAGGGAGTTCCAGGGAAAGCTGCAGCTAGCTAACTTTACCTTGAAAGAACACGGATATAGCCCCCCCAATCAAGAATAGGCAAACACGTAATAAATTCTTCAAAAACAAATATTTAGAAGTGAGTGGTTACAGTAAAAGAGTAGAGAGATAAAATACGGTTACAGTTAAAAAGGGAATGAATAAGTGTGGCAAATAAAAATGAAACACTACAACAATTTCAATTAACTCTATGGCATATAACAATAGAATCATTTACTTAATCTATACTTTATAACAATATAACCATCAAACATGTAACAATATTAAATACTTAAAACTAAGCATCTAGTAAACACTGGCCTGGAAGTTACTAAATGGGTAGGAGCAGATCTCACCCAGGCCACAAGCATCCAGCTTTATTTACACTTGAAACCCATACATGAAACAAATAAATGGGTAAACAGAAAGATTAGGTTTACAGGAAACTTTTGTTGAATCCCTCTGAGACCATCTTTGGTCCTTCTGCTCTGCCTCTATGCTCGGGAGCCTGATTTGTAGGTTGCTAGCATGGAGCAGCTATGCTGTGATGCTGCTCAAGCGGGCTGCCTGCTTCCCTTGACATTAAGTTTCTCCTCAGGTACCAGATACAGATACAGGTTAAACTGAGGAGAAACTTCATGTCTGGCTGCTGCTGACGTGGTCTCCTGCTGGCTGGGTGGCAGAATCGGCTGTCGCCAGAGGCAACCTTGGAACTCTGGGTGGACTGCTGTTGCTGGAGCTGCTTGGGAATGATGCTAGTGAGTGTAGCTTGCGGTGCTACTCTGCGGCATGGCTAGGATGGAAAGACCATTAGCTACTTACAGAAGCTGTTGCTATGGCTTGTGAGGCTGCTGCAAGAGTAGCTGCTTTGTGAACGATGGCGGCTAGTGAGCATTGTCAATGCTTGTGATCTTGGGTAGTTAGCTACTCTGCTGTGTAAGGCAATAGTTCACTTTCTCACCCAGCAGGGTTCCACTGGTGTGGTTGCAGAAGCTCTGCAAGTGTCTTCCTTCTTCCAGATGTCCTACAGCGTTCTGCTTTCCTTCAGGTCCCTGTCCCCTACAGAGTTTAGCCTGTGGGCTGTCACCTTCAGATTACAACTTGCAGCGCATTGGCTGAATTATGACAATATATTATAGCTAATCAGCTTCCAGAGATCAACGTATGTTAAATATATGCTAATTAGTCACTTGTACTAGACGTCTATGGGAGGAGGAGGAGCTACTATGGGCCCAAAGTATTCCTATGGAGTTTTTCAGCTGGCCTTTGGATGACCCCAAGCTACTTGCTGTTTGAAGGTCCCATGTATTCCCATGCATCTGACGAAGTGGGTATTCGGCCACGAAAGCTCATGCTCCAATACGTCTGTTAGTCTATAAGGTGCCACAGAACTCTTTGCTGCTTTTACAGATCCAGACTAACACGAGTACCCCTCTGATACATGGGCTTCAATGTATCTCTCTGGGATTTTGCTGAGTCATTCCTCACAGGAAGCGGACTTTAACATTGCATCATAAGAAGTGGAATCATATTGCGATGGACCCTTATGTGCCCTAGAAATGGGATCTCCCACTATATTCCATCACCCTATAGCCACCAGTACTAGATTTTATAAATTAAATTATTCTTAATTTTTATTTAAATTACAGATTTATTCCTAAAGCTAATTACTGTTCTGAGCATTCCAAAGGGTCCTGATACTGTATCACCATTCATTTTATGTCCAATTAAGCAGTTTATTATAATTTTTCTGAATTTAAGTCCTGTCCCAAAGTTTTTCTGCAAATTTCCAATTTAAAAGTGTTGCAAGGGATTTCAGGCAACTGAGGGGAAAAAAAATCTCTGGTCATAGTACATTCAGAGCTGAAAACATTTTAATAAATGTATTTCAAATCAAAAGGTCTGATTCTGCAGCCTTCCCTTATCTGAGCAGATCAGAATACTCAGTATGTTTTTAAATATAGTGTGTGCAAAAATCACTTCTGTATAAATTTCAGAACTACACATACCTGTGAATTTCTGAAGGATGTTGATCTACTTCAAAAGAACAAAAGAGTTAAATTAATGTAATTTTCAACATTTTTGTCACTTGAAATTAAGGGTTTGGTCACTTTTAATGTGGTCTATTAATAATTACATACAAAAACCATTAAGAGACTTATTTAGGTTGCAGAGTCAAACAGTTGGACATTAAGAAATGCCAGAGTTAATATTTCTCATGCAACCTTAATTCAGACACTGTTATGATATAGTCTTTAATTACATGATCATGTTTTTTTTTTCCAGAAGACCCTTCTCAAAAGTTGTACAACCAGCATTCATTTACTGCCACTTCAGTAAGTGGGCATAACTCACATACCCATAGTGGAATAGTTTAATATATATTTTGCTCTCTTTACTCTTCATTGCTTTTGGCCCCTCTACTGATAAGCCCAATAGATATGAAGTTCTTGAAGGTGATGGAACAGTAGAAGGCAAATGGACGTGGATAAAGGAAACTTTTACTAAAACTTGTGAATAAGTGTTGGGATTCAGGAAGAAACATCACAACGAATGGTTATCTAATGGTACATGTCAGAAAATAGAAGAAAGTTGATTTAATTTCAGTTTGACTTTGCAATCAAGAACAAGAACACAGACACAGTGACTCTAGGAGAAATATGCTATAAAGGACAAAGAATCCAAAAAAAAATTGCTAGGAAAGATAAACAAGACTTCTTAGACAAAATGGTAACAGATGCACAGATCACTGCAGCAAAAAATGACCTGGTACATTATTAGACGGTTGTCAGGAAGAAAAACAAATACCAGTCTACCAGTTCAAGACAATGAATGCAACTTAATAATTCTGATGTCTTTGTTAAATATGTGGAAGCAGTACTCCACTCAACTACTGAATGGTGAGCTAGTGGCCAACCCCCAATATACAGGAAGAAAAAGACTTCCCATCCTTCCAGCAGAATAGAAGTGGAGACGGCAGTCAATCAGTTAAAAAGTGGAAAGGCACCAGGTCTGGATAAGATTCCAACACAGTTTCTTAAGGCAGACAAGAAGAATATAGTAGACATTTTGATAAGCCTCTTATAAAACATATAGGAAGAAGTAAAATACCAAAACAAGTAGGAAAAGGGTCACACAATGAAGCTGCCAAAAAAAATCTGGAGGGGCATTCAGTTGCTGTCTATTCCACATAAGGTATTTACATGTATTATTCCAAACAGAACAAAGAAGTTGCAACCTTGAATCTACCACTAAGGGTTGAGGAAGGAGAAATCATGTATAGATCAAATAATAACCCTACCTATCATCATAGAACTGTCCATTGAATGGCAGTCACTGCTTTATACTAATTTTATAGAGTTCCAAAAAGATTTTGATACAGTGCACAAAACAGGTTTATGCAAGTTGCCACACCACTATGGAATCCCAAAGAAATTTGTGAACATCATTCAAAGCTTCTATGAAAATAAGCAGGGCTTTGGAGCTGTGCTCTGGCTCTGCTCCAGCTCCAGGCAAAAACCTGCAGCTCCACTGCTCCGGAGCTGCTCCATGCTCCTGCTCTGGGTTCTGCTCCAAAGCCCTGAAAATAAGACATACTAAGTAATACATAACAGTGAACAGACTAGGATATTCAAGGTTACTACAGGTATCACACAAGAATGTCTTATGTCTTCCATGGTCATTTTACTGGTAGTGAATTGGCTAATGAGAAGGAATGCAGAATAATCAAGGGCCATACAATGGACTTTTACACAGAAGTAAGAGGACCTTGACTTTGCAGATGACATCAACTTGCTATCCCATCCCCACAAATGCATGAAAGCCAAAATAAATGATTTTTAGGCCTATTCACAATTTAGTAGGGTTGAAAATGTACACAGATAAAACAAAATATGAGAATCAATATACAAAAGAAACACCAATAACACTTTCTGGGACTGACATAAAAGAGGTCTGCTATTTCACATATTTTGGCAGCATTGTAAGTACAACTGGTGAAAAAGATGAAGACCTTAAAGTGAGAGTAGCAAAAGCCAGACATGCCTTTGTAACTTTAAAAACTGGAAAAACAGAAATCTTGCCCTCCAGACTAAACTTGGAATATTTAACAACATTGTGAAGCTGGTCTTACTACATGATGCTTTATCTTAAAGATGTATTAAGACCTTACTATCTAAACTCCACGTTTTCATAAACAGCTGCCTTAACCAAATCCCCAATATTAGATGGCCAGAAAAAAAAATCAACAATGAAGATCTTTGGAGGAGGACAAAATAGAAGCTGATATATCAAGACATTATGGAACAAAAATGGAGATGGCTAGGACATACCTGAAGGAAAGACCTGAATAAATAACGAGACAAGTGTTAGACGGGAATCCCCAGGGATGAGGTGATGAGGTAGACCAAAGATAACATGGAAATGCACAATAGAAGCAGAACTGCAAGCTATCCAAATGACATTGGTAGGAGCTACTACTGCAGTAGGAGACTGGCTAAGATGGAAGGCGCACACACCCCCACACCCACACCCACCACCTTATGTTAATGTAAAGATAACTCAAGACAGCAGAATATTAAAAGGAGCTACACTTCAAACCTAAGACTAACTTGTGTTTCTAGGATACCTTCACAGAGGATGGTGCAGCATTTTGCTCTGCTACTCCAGGAGTGACACAAAGAGGGAATTGTGGCTTCTATGCCAGCAGAAAAATTATATTAACCGCTGCCTTCTGGTTTAACGGTAATGGCTGGTGAGTAAGATGGAGTGGAGCCAAGGTTCTGGCCATTTCCTGCCTTCCTAGCCATGGGGAGGATTAAGCATGTGTAAAGCGGATTCTTATCCCCACACCCTGCCCCCAGATTCCAACAGATGTTCAGTCTAAGCAACAGATTATCCCATAATAACTTCTGAAAACTGTCAACATGGCTAAATATTGTTTTTAAATTAAATTATTATGCTTAAATTTAAAAGGCAGGAACAGAGAAACAAACTTCCATAGCAAATTTGAAATCTTTATAATTAGGTGTCATGAATTACTCCAGCAAAAAAGAAACCACCCTTGAACCTGTGCCAGTGTTCAGAACCACACCTAAATAAGAAGTTCTGAAATACTTTAACACATTCTCTCTCATTTCTACATTGCTTTGCACTTTTGGATTCTGAACTGGAAGAGCTAAAATAACTCAAGAAAAACTGTTCTCATGGCCTTTGCAACTGGGACTAGAAGGACAAGAATCAGAAATCTTATTAGAAGGAGTGGTAACTTTACAAGAAGCAGGTTCTAATTCCAAGAAGGTCCAAAAAGTGAAGATAAGCTTTGGACACTCTGGAGAATTATCTGAACTCACCCTAAACGTCAAGCCTCTTGAGGTTTGCTCGTCCCTGACTATAATTACATTTTATATTTGCTTTCACTTCTGATTAGATGGTTAATAGGGTCATATATGGTATTAGGGCTTTTGCATACAAATAGTTAGTGGATTATTTGTTTTTATGTATAGTGGTCTAAGACTTTTGACAATTGACTGCTCTGATTTAAGGGATCTTAGCAGTTATCAGTGGTGGGACTCATGCTAAGATAGACTATGCCCCCCAAATCAGTCAGTTCAGTGAGAATATAGGGTGCATATCCTGTGGCAGGATGGGGACCTAGGTGACAATTTAATTATGTAATCATCAAGAGACTCTGGGCATAGCAACTGCAGGCTACTACAATATACTTTTTGAGGGGCATATGTCAAATGAACAGCTTCAGATATTTGAGTTGCTACATATATTTATTATATGTACTACTGTTAATATTTTCAATAAATGTTAATAACATTGATTAATCAAGTAATTTAGGCCCAGATTTGTAAAAGTAGTTAGTTATTGTACTCAGCGTCACAATGCCAATTTTTGATGGGATTTAGACTCCTAAATGCCTTCGCCTTCTAAAAATGAGTTAGGCTCCCAAATCAGTTTGGCACTGTGATGCTAGTGTAGGAATGCCTAGATACCTTTAAAAATCTGGGCCTTAAGGCCTATACTGAGAAATGCAAGGGTTTTTTTTTATTAAACATACGAAAATATTTAATGCCTCAAAGTCAACATATAATGAAAGATGCTCTTGGCACCAATCTTGAAAAACTTTAACACGTGCTTTACTCTACATAATCTGAGTGAAGCCCTAGTCACATTTAAATCAATTAAAAAATCCCATTGAGACTTCAGTTGGACTACTTCGAGTGCATAAAAGTTAATCATAAGGGTCTTTGCAGAATCAGGGCCTAGAAAAGCAATCTGAAAAATTAAGCAGTATAAAAGAATAAATTAGAAGTCTGGCAACTGGGCCAGTGTAAATCAGAACTGCTGAATCTCATATTAGGCTGCTTTAAGGAAGCATTTATTGGAGAGAATTAATCTCTAATTGTATACACCATACTTTTGAGAGAGATCACTTACAGTGATAGGAATGATTAATGCTGCAGGGATGAAAGACCTTAATTATGTTTAACTGAAGCTAATTGAAACAGCCTCCTTGATTAATTGAGCAAAGCCCAAAACAAAGGACTGTAATCGATGACACGATTAACAATCTGGGTGATTCTTTGTGCTCCACATAAATATTCTGAGGGGTTTTTTTTAATATAAAAGAAAATTTTAAAATGAATTTTTAGTTCTAGTTATTCACACTTAGAAATGTAATTAGCACTAGAAAAACTTCCAAACTGTCATTCACTTTTGTTCTTGATTTCTTGAGACTTTAATTGCATAAATACACTTATCTAGTAAAACCTGATACATTAAAATCTCCAACATTGACTCTCTGTGTGAAATCTTTGCTGCACTGAAGTCAACGGCAAAACTTCTAATTACTTCAGTGTGGCTAGGATTTCACTCAATATATCTTACTCTCTCTAAATTGGTTTCCATATCTGTAAAGTAATACATGCTAGTATTTAAATTACTTTGCAGAACAGTAATACATACTTATCCCTCTTACTTGGATTTTATACTCATTAATTTGTTACTTTCTGTGAAAGGATTTGAAAATGAAAAGTTTCCTAGTAGTGGTAAATATAATTATTTGAGGCCCTGTGTCCCATCTCTATATGGACAAAACTCCCATTGAAATCAGCTGGGGTTTTGCAAGCATAAGGAATGCAGGATCTGATCCAATGTGCAGAACAACGTTACTTAGTTGGCGTAGAAGGCAATGTATTCTTTATCTTTCATAACTGTTATTTCAATAATATAAATCCAAATCATGCCTTTTTTGGTTTTTATGTTTTCTTTACAGTCACAGCAACAGCACAAGTGTTATCCTGTAAATGCTGTGAGATATAAAGTGGTCTTTTATAAAGTTTTAAAAATAGCATCTCTGTGGCTATTCACAACTGAATAACAAATTGCATGTTATACAATGCATGATAGTTATCTATGTTACTAAAAAGTTATAACTGTGTAGTTATTAGGCTACATTTATCTAAAAGGCCCAAGAAAGATGACAGAGATTTGAATGTACAACCCAAGATCAAAGAATGCAATAAATGATGCAGGAAACAACAATTTAAAAGAAAACCTCTGTGGATCAAAAACTCATTTGTTAATTTCAAGATTTTTTTTTAAATACTGAGTAAAAGCATAATTTGTAATAGACCACAGGTTTTTTCCCCTATAAATGATGGCTAACATTGTATCAGCATTTTTATAAAAATAGAATTAAATTGGTACAAACAAAAATAAAACATTTGAACAGATGATAAGCCTCATAATTTTCCTCTTTATTTTAGTATGCAATGTGAGCCTGATCCAAAGGCTATGCAAGGGAAAAGAAAGACTCCCATTGACTTCACTGGGCTTTTGACTAGGCCTTGTCTAAATGCAGGAGTGAAACTAAAGGTGAGCGTGACTTCCGTTCCTTTGCTAAAAGCAGATGAATAAATCTCCCTCTTCACCTTCTACCTGGTTTACAGAAGACTTCCTACCACAGAGCTTCCACTTCTTGGCTGGTGAGGTGAAAAGTTACCATGCAAGGCAATGTGAAGTGAGGACAGCAGAAGCTGGTGCTTGTCATTGGACTAAATTTTGGGCACTCTCAGTCTTTCCACCAATAGGCAGGGCATCATCAGCATCCAAGGAAGAAAGAAGAGGTGTTCTAGCCTGCAGTCCTCTAAACACACCCTCTCTTCACCAAGAAAATCTCCCCCTTCACCAGCTTCCTCTTGGGGGAAAAACAGATGTTCTTTGCGTAATAAATTTTAGCAGAAAAACTCTTTCAAAATCTCTTTACAATCTTTTTAAATGTAGGAAATTTAAATTGATTTTCCAAATTATTCTTGTCCTCCCATTGCAACCTGCTCATCAATGGTCACAAAAATCCATTACAACTGTTGTATAGCAGTCCCCAGAGAAATTTAACTTGCTATTCATATGACTATTAATTGATCAAGATATTTCCTGGTGTAATGGTCCTCACTTGGAGTCTGGCTGGAGAGCATTGCCTAGTGGTCACAGCCACAACCTGACTGCCAAGGGGGTTGCGTGGGGGGGGGGGGCCTCCCCCACTCCACCAGGCTCCAACCCAAAACAAAAGTGAATTGATAGGACAGTACTGTATTAGCCACACTGAAAAAAAGTACCCCAATAGCAAAGTTGAATGATGCAGTAAGTTAATGCATGACAGTTCAATAGTTTTGTTTCCTGACAAGGATTGACCAAAGCTAATCACTCTAGCTCAGTGAAAAATTTACCAATACCTAGATGAGTTTCCAAAAGTGCATCAAGTCCTTCCATATAAAATTCATGTTAATTTGTTTGGAACCTGATCTTGCAAACTGCTAAGAACCTGAAAGGGAGTGGTCAGTTCAATTTCAGGATCAGCCCTTTGGAGAGTTACAATTTTTTCATGTCTACAGCTCAAATAACTTTAGTAATGATTCTGAAGCAAGCAGCAATGGCTGGAGTTATCTGTCAAGTTCACAAATCCTACCTGTTAGAAACCTGAAACCAACAGAAAATTAACAGTTTTACAGTACAGTAGTATATAAAACATGTTCTTATAGAGGATTAGGTCTTCTTTTAGTTCATTTGTTCCTAATATAATAAAACCCCATTTGCTGGAGTAGAAAGGGAAATATGGATAAGGCAAATGGCGGATATCAAGAGACCAAAGCCAACTGTGGACAACAGGGGGATAATTGAGCATAGGCAATGGATTGAAGATGTTTTTTTCTGCTTAGTCACCTAGTAAGGTATTTGCCTTAAGGGTTAATGTTTAAAAGCAAAATAGTTAGCACAAGCAGAGAATAAACAGAATAACTTTCTTGCTTAGGGTTCTACCTGGTCTTTATGAACCATGGGCTTCCTACAGACAATCAGCTTTCCTCAGACATTCAACCTATTGTGTCTTCCAAGCAGCTGCTTTTATAGCTGCTTCCTCGAACACCTATCCAACCAGAGGGGAAAGCCGAGTTAAAGTTAACCCTTTGTTCACTGGGACTGATATAGTAACTCTCTCCTCATCACACCCCTTTCCATATCAGAGAATGCTCTGAAAAATGATGAAGTTTTATTGTATTTAATGGATCATCAGAGTATTTCCCATAGAAATAATAAAAAAGACCACATGTCCTTTTTCCCCCTAAACCACAATCATCTTTTATTCCCTTAAAAACAGACCCTGGAGATGTAGCTAAATACCTAATAGACAAAATGGGAAGAATACATCATTGGAAATCTTGGAAACTGTTCAGCAGTATATTTGTTTCAAAATAAATGAAGGCCCCTGAACTAATCCTCAGATGAAAAGGGGTTCATATACGTCTTTAATTAGATCATGCTATTGGAACACACTATTGTGATAAAGAAGATTTAATAAAGCATTTTGTCCTTTTATTACTTTCATTTCATGCAACGTATCTGCTTATCCAAGCAAGATGTTTGACTTCAAAGGAAGTGCTATCCGCCCTCCCTCTGTCCAATAAATAACTCCTAGAGGAGTAAAAACAATATATGTTTGTAGCTTCACTGGTGCTGCTGAGTGGTAAGAAAATCAATCATTATCCTTCTTCTGTAGCTGTGGCTCTGTGATGGGCCTCTTCCTCTTGTACTCTTTCCTTAATGACAATTTCTGTATTCAGTAGTTGGTAATTTACACTTCTATATCAGAGTCACCAGGGACAGCACGCACCTTGGTGGCAAACTGAAATCACGTAACTTCCTGCTGTTCTCAGGAGGTGAAGTTAGCCCTGTGCAGAGCCCCACCATAAGGCCTATGCACCACTTTAATACCATTTCATCTCTAAAAATACGGCTTCAAGGGTATCTTAAGGGATGTATAGGAATTATTTAGACCTGCTGGCCAGGGTGAATTTCACCTCTGGTTTAGTTTCTTTTCCAGCACGAATATACTTATTGGTCTTAGGATAGAAAGTATAACATGCCCACTGCCTCCCAAAGTTCCCAAAGGGAAGGAAATCAAGCTGCCCTCAGGGATGAATGTGCTGTCAGAGGGAAGGTGAATCTTACAAGAACTGCAAGCATGTTAAAGTATGTAAATGTGCAGTTAATGCACCCAAACAACTTTAACTCCGGCCTGTAATGATCCATAAAATAACCAGAGGAATATGATCAGTGCATAAAAGTGCTCATGGTTCCATATTAGATTCAACTGATTTTTAAAGCCACATTGGATTTTTGTTTCATTCTTTTCCTCCTCACAGTGTCCCTACAGGGCAGTGTTAAGACTGTTTTGCTGCTTTAACTGTACACTTCCATATCCTAAAGGTGTCTGGATTTCTTTTAGTGTTTATCTGAATTTCTCAGGTTTGTTTTTGTATAATTACAACACTCTTGTAATAGTTTTAACCTAAATTAGTAATAGGTACTCTCAACTTTAACTCCACTTTGACAGTTTTTAATCTGGAAATCTGAAAATCAGGGCCATGTTGCACTGAAATTGGGCCACTGGTTTGCTCAAAACACTTGTGACTCATCAGTCTTTAAAAGAACACAATCTTGGTTCTAAGTTTGTAAGGAAGCACAAAACCAGGTGAGACTTTCAAGCTTTTAGTTTTTGTTTCTGAGCACCTGCAGCTACCATTGACTTTAGGGGAATTTGTAAATGCCCAACACATTTAAAGATTTGGCCTGTTAGTATTTAATATTTATACATAACATTTTAAGGGGACATGGAGAGAATTGCAGAAGGGCTAAAGAGAGAGTCACTACTCTGAGGAGTTTACAGTCTAACTTACATTAGGTACAACTTTGAATCACACAGAGAAACAGAATGTCAGGCAAACAGGAGTGAAGGAGACTTATGAGATAATTTAGCGCTTTTCCATTCTTTCTTTTTTGGTTTACTTTTGGCAAGCTGGTGAGGGAGTATGTGCTTTTCAGAGGTTTTGTGATAGAAAACAGGATGGAAGAATAAAACTATGTCCTTTATGCATTGTACTAGAACTGAAATTTGAAGGCCTAATTCTGCTCCCAGTTTTTATGCTGAAAGCAGAAATTCAGGAATCCACATGTGTTCTAACCCACTGTTCCATTTAGGCATATTTGAGTTCAGATCTCCATTGAATTTAAATTAAGTTTATCCTCAGCTGATAAAATCTAGCAAAATAGGAAAACTTTTTCTTTTTTTCTGTTTAAAGCAAGCTTGCATGCTAGTTTCTCCTAAATTTGCTCAGCTTGGTTTAATATTGTTTGCTTTTCACTTTGTATTTTAACAAGTTTGCTGCTTAAGTTTTATAATAATTTGTGATCAACACTAAATTTAAGTTTATTTTATTTTAGTGGCTCGTTCAGAACTAATTTGAATTTATGTCTGGCTTTAAATAAATATTTACATAAAAATAACATGAGATTGCAGGGTGTAAATGTAGTGCCATTCAACTATGTAAATAGCAGCAAAGATGTTTAATTGAATATAAAACACTGGTAAAATGTAAACATTTTTGTTCCAGTTGCCTTATGCCTGAGTTTTGATGACACATATGAACAGAACTAATTGACGTGGAAGTTATCGTTTGCAACAGGGTCCCATAACTTTGTTTTATGTCTGGAAACCTTTCCAGTAATTGCTTGTGCCTTCCAATGCCATTCACTTTGCTTTTTAATCCATTCCACTGTCTTCTGCAACGTATTCAGTGATGGTCTTATTAAATAGCACCAGTATAATTGTAAAGTCATGTACAGTATCGTAAATCTAAATAAAGAAGCAAAGCTGGTCACAGGTCTGTGCATTTGACTGCAAAGGATATGAAGACAATAGTCACAGGTTATAGACTGAACTGGTTTCATTTTTGATTACTTGCTATTTGTATTTTTCAGATCTATAGAAGATAAAAAGCCAAGGACTTGGGCATAAGTTCAAACAAAAGTGATAATGGCCACTAGTTTTTGGGACATGAGTGGAGACTGAGAAGTCCTTTGCTACCACTAAGACGTGATTGATCTTTATGCCATTGAGGCTCAGGCCTAGGGTCTGAGTAGTACAGGCAAATGATTAACAAAGCAACAAAAACTGATGCTCAGACACACATCGATTGTATTTATAAAGGGTTGTTTCACTGTCTCCAACGTTGAAAATGGTGACTCACCTCTGTTCTGTAAGGCACTATTTTATTGTGCTGAACCAGTTGTTTGACTTCTTGCTGTACTGTTCCCAGGGGCATCGACTCTGGTTTGTGCCATGCTCTGTATAGTCTTTGACAGCAAAGACTGGAGATAGCAGGAGGCAGGGGCATACAGAGTGGGCAAGTCAGCCAGCCCTGTGATCAGAAAGGATAAGAGAGAGAGAATTGTGGAGAGGGAAGAAATTGAGAGGGAGTGGCAAGAACAACAATGTGTTAGTGTAGGGAAGATATGTGGGAAAGAAGAAGAAAGAGATGAAAGATACTCAGGGAAGAGGAGAAGATGAAGGAGAGATAGAAAGGCTAGGAGGATAAGAAGAAACAGGATGTGGGTATATGATGGGTTTTTCCGCTGATTACAGAATATATGTGAATGAAGTTGACTGTGTTTGCTTCACAGAAGTCGTATATAAGCCTTTGTGGTTTGCGTGACTATGCACCCCTTGGTTTACTTTGAACATTGAATCTGCATGAATTTCCAAATCTCATAAGTAAATCTCAGCTGACACTCACCAATTATACCAGGTTTGAGTTGGAAACGAAGTGAAACCTTTGTGTTTCTCTTAGTTTCCAGCCAAGACCATAAATCAGCCCTAGTTCATTCAAAGCATTCATGAACCTTGATGAAACACATTTGAGGCTTGGGTTATAATAAACATTTCGGGTTTTTGGTCAAATAATACCATCAGGCTCTTGCTGCATGGATCTCAGAAACTGATCTTTGTTTTTGCTGTTAAAGGTCTGGTAGCAGTTTCCTAGCTTAACTGAGGATCTTCAGTTAAGCCAGGATCTTCTGTCATTCAAAAAAGAGGAGATACCCTGACCCTCATCTCTCCTGCATTTTGTTTAAAGAACAGTAGTCTGTCCAGCATCCACAGCTGTGCCATTACTAGAAAGGTATTTGTCTGAATGTTTTTTCTTCTCTTACATCTATCAGTTAAATCAAAGGTCCAAAGGCAAAACCTAGCACTCAGGCACAGAGTGTATGGTACATTCTCAGCTGGTGTAACTATGACCATGTTAAACCTGACAAATGGTTCATGCTCCAACAATCAGGTTTCATTTAATATTTCATATTCAGACAATCATTCTACTAAACCATAAAACAACATGTTGAAATAAATTCAGGATCAGACTTAATCCCATGAAACAACAACAACAGGAAATTCAGACTTCAGCGTTGATATTATAGCCACAATATGGGATCTAGTCTTCCCTATCTCCATGCACTTGTGGGAATGTATATTTTATAGCTAGGTAATATAAAACCAATAACTGTTTGCATTTGTGTAACCCATCATATTTGTTGGGAGAGTTAAGAACAATGGAACAAATTAAGGGTGCTGTTTCAACTATATGTTTGCTTTTGTGGGTTTACAGTGGACATTTGACAACACTCAACATAGGGCAAGTGTACACTTACAAATCTGCTGTGTCATTGTAATGCTTCAGTGAAGACACAAACATGCGGACAGGAGAGCTTCTCCCATCAGCGTAGTTAATCCATCTTTGTGACAGGCGGTAGCTATGTCGAAGGGAGACGTCTCTACTGGGGATTAAGTCAGCATAACTGCATTGCTCGGGGGGTGGATTTTTCACATCTCAGGGTGATGTAGTTGTACCGATGTAAGTTTATAATGTAGACCTGGCCATAGTTTTTTTGATTTTCATTTCCTTTTGACATCTTTTTGGAGTTTAATTTATTTTATCCTAAGGGTCTTATCCTGTGAGGTGCTGAGCACAACCCCCTCTCATTGAAAGCAAGGGGCATTGCAGACCTGAGCCCTACCAGAAGGGCAATGAAAAATTATATCATGCTGTACTACTTCATTTGCACTGTTAGGGTCTGATGCATGAGTACTTTGTGTTACATTACGGCTTTCAGAGGCAGAGGATGTGGTCTGGGGTGTGGTAGTGATGGAGTAGTGATTGCTGGAGTTACTATGCCTGCCTCAGGTACAAGCTAGCATAGTGTCTTGTGAGGTGGAAGAGGTGCTTCCCTTTGCCCTCTCTCCACTCTGGATTATCTGTGCTGGGGAAGCCAGACTTTGGTCATTAAAGTGTAAATGTACTTTTGTACAATTTATTCTGTGTCCTGGTATAATCCGTAGCCACTGGCGTGAATAGGGGGTGGTTAGCAACCAAGAGGGCCTAAAAGGAGTAAAAATCTCGTACTAGAGATTCTAAGCCTGTTGGAAAGAAGATAGCCAACACAGCATAAATCCCCCTCCCTCATTGAGCTGATGGGAAATTTCTCCACGTGAATGCATTGATTGGTTGTCCTGGCTGGAGGGGAGCATGGCTGGGAAATATCTGCTCTCTTTAGTATTTATTATTAGTAGTAGTGCTGCAGTAAGGCCTAAAAGCCACATTCCCAGTACTGCCCAAGACCCCAGTGTGACAGGCACTGTGCAAACATCTTACAGGAATTAACCTCTAGCACCCAATGGGGAAATTTCCTATGGGAGTTTAACTCCTACAGAAAGCAGGCTATCACTACCCTTTCACCCAGGCACAGATAAAGAGGTGATGACAGCAGAAATCCTAAGGGGGACATGCTGCTGGGGAAAAGAGATGCTTAGGGACTAATAGGCAGGAACTCATCTTCTTTGGCTGCCCCAAGACACACAGGATCTCTTGGTGGCTCTTGTGACCTTTTTACAGTTAGAGGACCATGTCACGTATCCCCTTCACAAAAACTCCTCTGACCTAATGGGATACCACGATGGGGGTTCTGCAAGTGTCAGCTCACAGAGTTTCATATGTAACTTTGCCCCCGAGCAGTTTTTTTTCATTGAAAGGGATGAAATAGCCCTACACACATACATGTGGCACCAATGAAATGCAGCCAGCTCTGGAGTTGAAGGTGGTAACTAACAAGGTGCAAGACTGTGGGAAGGGAAGTAGAGGAAGAATTTTGGATAAGAACTCCATGGCAAACCTCTACATTTATGGAAAGTGGAATAGAGTATTTAATGTCCAAGCACAGCAGACAGAACCTACATTTATAAGGTCTCATCTGAAAGACATATAGATAGTTAGCTGCATTGAACTATACATACCTTATCTACCCTGGCAAGATGGAAGTCTGAGTGAATCCTGCTGGGATTTAAACCGGTGGTTCCACAGGGTCTATTTATTTCAATCATGCAGCTTAGACAACAAAGCCATCCTCTCCTAGGAGGAAGTTACTGTGTATGGAGCAGCAGCAGATTTTTATATGGTACTAAATCTGAAAATGTATTTGTTTTCTTTCTTAAAGTACCGAGTCCACATTAAGGATTTAACGAGCTTCTTGAGGTTATTTTTAACTAAGAGTAGTATAAAAGGAGTCTGAAATAAGTCATCTCTACATTTTTTTTACATCTAGTGCACTGTCTGTTGTTTGCTGTTGATATAAATAAGATAAATTTCTATTTGAGCTCTGATTTTATCTCTAAAAACACAAATGCTATAAATTACAACACCTTTTTATTTTAAGTTCAAGTCAATATTTAGTGGTAAAAATCCATCACAAATGCAACATTTTAATGGCTAATATTAGTTTTTAAACTTGAACCTGTTTCCCCATCACACCACTATTTTCATTGCACTATCTGGTGTCTATTCATTTGACTTTCAGTTGTCCCCCATTCATAGTCAGTTCCACAATGTGGCCTGGCAGGAAAAGAAAATGCCATAAAATCAATGATCCATTATTAACAGATCTATAAGAGAGCAAACTTGGTATAGCTGAAAGCAGTGGAATCACCATAACTAATAGTAGAACTGGACTGTTATTGCAAAACAAATGCCATGAATATTCATTCAGATTTTTAAATGAATTAATTTCAACTATGTTAACTCCCCTTCTGTTCATTTTGTGCAAAAGTAATGCAGGTAAAGAGGACTTTAGTGGTTCACAGACATTGGAAATGCTTGCAGCAAAGTTGAATTTCACCCTTTCAGTGAATATTCTTATAAAGAAGATACTAACAGCAAAATTTGTTGAAACAGAACATTTTAGGTAAGTGTTATAGAATATATATTGAAAGCAGACTTTGAATTTGAATGTCAAAATTAGCACAGGATAAAATGATTCAGAGTTATGCTGATCCAATTAGAGCACATTATTATTTAACATTTATACTGTAGTAGCACCTATATATGAAGCAAGTCAGGATGCCATTGTGCTAGATGCTGTACAGAAGTATAGAAAATGATTGCTTTGCCCTAGAGAACTTAGTCTAAAAGACAAGATTTAATGCAAGGATGAAACAAGAGCTGGGGTGAACAATAGAGACAGAATAACAAAAAGAAGAGGTGTGAACAATTCTTAGCCAATTAGGAGAGATAGGTACAAGCCGCCAACAGTATAGCCTTTCCTAACATGTGATTTGTGTCCAATCAAAACAGCTCAAATTTTGTCTTTTGAATCAGGAATACTTCCAACAACTTGAAACAAGCTATAGAAAAAGAATTATTTGTAGAAACTATAAACAAATAACTTTGAATAATGAATAGATTTAAGTCATGACTTGTTTTGGGGATGTTACAATCAGAAAATAAATAGAAATTTGTTAAATTGATTATTTATGAATTGCTCAATGTTTGTCAACTATGACAAATAATTCCAAGGAAAATGTTGTATAAGCTCCTCTAAAATTGTTAAAACTCTTGTTGTTGTTAAAACATTTTGAGACATATACACATGTTGATTTGAAACCACTGTATCCAGTCAAATTGACTCAGACATTTCAGCAAGACTCAACAAAACTGTCCTTTTCTTTCTTGCATGCTCTTTTATACTGCTCATACTAAGGAAAGAGCCCCGATGTTGTACATAACATTAAAATGACTGATTTCAGCCCAGAGAAGCAAGGAAATTCAGAATTACGGTATAAACTTTATGTTTAACTAACCCAGTTATGGCTTGGTACAACAGGCATCTATAAACAAGGGGTGATCTCACTTGTAACATAGTTTGTACTGCTATACACCCGGGTAGAGTTACAACAGGGTGAGTTAAGGTCAGAGTTTCAGCTTTGGCTCTGATTCTTCTTGCTTTTGCAGGGTTTAAGTCAGTCCTATGATGTTATCTGAATGACAGTCAATTTTTGGTAATTTAATTTGTACATAATTTCAAACCTTGTTTTTGAAAAATACTATGTCTGCAGTGGTGCTATGTATGAGCTTGGGTAACTGCAGATAATTCTGCATGTCAGAGACAATTAACACATATCCTGTGGCTCTGATTACTAGGTTCAAGGAAGTTCTGCTCAGCAGAAATTTTCTTAGTAAAGCCTCCTGGAAAGTTAAAGGCCCCTATCCTACAATTAAAATGGCAAAGTAAAGTACCCCCTACTTTTTTTGGGATTGACTATAAACCTTGACTCAGGGGAGTCCTCTTTCAGAGGATGGTGGTTCAAAGCAATCATGAACGAAAAGGAGTTGTTGCTTGCTCTCTACCTAAAAAATTTTTAAAAATAAAATTAGGTAATGCTACTCAGGCTAACACAGGAATCACAAGCAACGAAAGTGAAACTAGTCATTTTTTGCAGTGTTATCAAGTGTAGAAAAGAAAATACTTTGTGTATTATGCTAAAGCACAGCCTGTATGTACAGCAAAGTTATTTTACTGAATAATTAAAGAATACAACAAATGCGTTTCCTCTAAGCTACAGCACAATATTGGATGATTAACTGACATAAAGGGAAAATAAAATACCTTCTACAATAGTTTGTATTTAACCCCTTGGAAAGTACAAACTAAACCTACAACCATGGCAGTAGAGAAATTCAATGTTCTAGGTTAGTGATTCTTAACTTTTGGGTCATGACCTAGGATTGGTTGTTAGTAGGTTTTTTTCTATTGTCACAAGACTACTCACCAATCCCTGTGGGACACTGTTAAAGCCAGCTAATTGGTGCTCCACATGCTTTGTTTGGTCTTAGAGACCTGGAAGGTACTAGTGTATCATGACATCAGAACCTAAACAGAGGAGATTAGAGAAGTCCTGATCACAGTAGAGAGTTGCCTGTTATCTGCAAGGATTTTAGTTCCAGCATATTGTATGAACTGAAGAGGCAGGGAGGCTGGGTAGACAGTTTAAAAGTAACCTAGGTGAGAGATGGTGAGGGCAGGGACCTAAGTTCTATTTTAGGAATGGAGTTGGGAAGCAGGGTGGCAGGTATTTGAGATGTAGAGGACAAAGCAAGAGGATTTACTGAGAACCTGGAAATAAAAAGTGACAGAAAAAGAAGAGTTAAAGAATGAATAACTCCAAAGTTGTCATCTTTAGTAACTGAGAATATAATGAAGTTGTCAACAATAAGGGAGAAGTGGGGAAGGAAGATAAGTAAGGAGGAAAGATGAGAAGTTTAGTTTTTGATATATTTAATTTTAGGAAACAGCAGGACACCCAGGAGGAGATATTAAAGTGGCTTATAGTAACGCAAGCCAGGACTGAAGATGAGATATGGAGATGCAGGTCTGCCTTATCAGCATAAAGGTAGCAACTGAAATCAATGGAGTAGAGAAGTTCAAATATGGCACAATTGCTGGAGGCAAAATGTGGGAGACAGAGACAAAGGACAAAAGAAGAGGAACAGTGAAAGTAATGATGAAGGAGTAGTTGTGTAAAGAGGAGAAGGAACAGAGTATGTCTGAGGGAAAGGGTGCTGTTCACTGTGTGCAGAGAAGTCAATGAAAATGTGAATAAAGAAGAGTTGCTTAGATTTGATGAGGGAACGGTAATTTATGAGTGCAGTAGGAAAGACAGAAGCTAGATCAACGTGCTGTCAATGTTAATGCCTGGCATAGTTTAATATCTTTCCAGGAATACACTTTTTCTCTATAGATTTTTTTTCTTTGGACACAGCCCAAAGGTGAGCTTGGCTCCTCATACCATAAAAGGATAAACGCTTCACAAGATGATTAATTCTACATCCCACCCCTTCAAAAATATCTGTGGTTTTAGGGAGAATGAATTATATGCTGTAATGTTACTGGAAGCTGGAAGAACAGCAGTGGCTTCTCCATTACATTTAAAATAAATAAGCAAAGAAAATGCATATTTTGTTTGGCAATATGTACAATTCGCTATGTACGACAAGTTAGGAACTATCCACTGGTGACTGGGGAGAACAGATTTTCAAAGTTAGTCGTGCACCCAACATATTTGGTGCAAATATCCCATATGCACAGGCACATTGGTTGTTTGCATTTATAAGTGTGGCACACACAGATGCATGCACACAATTGCCGGAGTCCAGCTTTGCAAATCTAGCCCTCTAGCTTCCAGTTAATTGCTGAAGTGTTTCTTACAGCATCAATGACACATACTGATATAAATCATCCAGGGAGGGAAAAAAAAAAAAAGAAACAAAACCTTTGCTATCAACCAACCACTCCATCCCTTACAAAACTGCATGCAAATATTAAGCATGGGGGTATACTTATGGTTTATTTCAGATAGATTTACTTTCTGATTCAAATAATTGTGTATATTGCTGTGAAATCTCTGTGTAGAGGTGTTAGAAGAATGAATTGAAAGCACAGCAAATAGTAAATCAGCTGGGTCATGTATTCTTCCCTTCAAATAAATTCTTTTTAAGAACTCTGCTTGCACATAGTTCATCAGAAGGATTTGTGTTAAGGATATACTTTTAAAGTACTGCCCATTACCAAAGGCATAACGTCTCTCTCAAAATCTGTTTGTTCTGAAGGCACAGAGTTGCACTTTGGGCACAATGCTACATTTGTATAGCTTTCATCAAATGTGCTGTCACATAGTTACCGTGATGATTAAGACCACTTTGAGAGGTCTACCACCTCAAACTGTATAGATATACCTTGACCTTTAAAGGCCAGATTGGTGCACTTAATAAATTTATCAATTCACTAAATATGTCTCTAGACATTTTATTTATAAGATATTGTTCTTCGTACATATCTAAAATTAGTTGCATGCTTTTCTCATGCTCCGCTTAACTCTTAACTCTCATATAGCAGAGGGGCATAATCCTACAAACTCTCTCTCCTGTGAGATGTACTTACTCAGGATAAGGCCAGCTCATGCGAGTAAAGGTTTGAAGGATAAGGCCCTTAACGTAGAATATACAATTTTAAACAATCTAATCTCCAGATATTTTCTTGAAGATTAAAAATTCCCTTTTCCCAGAATAACTAAGAAAGAACCTATATGTAGTGCTGTTGTAGCCACATTGGTCCCATGATATCAGAGAGACAAAGTGAGTGAGGTAATATCTTTTATTGGACCAACTTCTGTTGGTGAGAGAAACAAGCTTTTGATTTTACACGAGCTCTTCTTCAAAAGATGAGCTGAAGAAGAGTTCTCTGTAAGCTTGAAAGTGCCTCTCTCTCATTAACAGAAGTTGATCCAACAAAAATATATTACCTCCCCACCTTGTTTCTCTGAGTTAGAAGTGGTTACGTTCTTGTTCTGAATCCTGCTAGCTAACTATGCAACTAGCAAGAGCTATGGTCTTCCATGCTATTCCATGCTTCCAAGGAATTAGTGAGCATTAAGTATATCATTTGTATATAAATTTCCTGGAATGTAAAGAAATAAATGTTTACAGTATGATTCAGACTATTTGCAGTGACAGACATGGTGAGATATTTTAATGAAAAAAAATCAGGGTAAAAACCCCCATATCTTTCATGGAGATTTGGGAGATGACTGTCTGGCCTTGAAATGCCTCAGCTTCATGATTCAGCACGGCTAGATCAAATATTCATCCGACATCGGTTCTTAGTCCCACTTTGCTTTTGTAACTATTAGTAGGCCACAGATCACAAATAGCTAAAGAAGCTCATGGTCTGTAAGCATATTCAAAATTTAAAGGCTGATTTTTTTCAATTTTTTTTATTATGTGTCAAACTTTAAAATGGAAGGCAACATACTACATATGTGCTGACAACCAAACTACACATTTCTCACAGAAATGGATGGTTGATAGTCTGTACTTGTCTAAATATCACTTGTAGTAAAGGCAGGTTAAGTAATACTAGCATTGGTAATGATTGTGCGTGTCTCGTGCATATCTCAAATCAACGATGACAGAGGTAGTATAAAAACAATTTATGAACCATGGTCCTCTTGGGAACTACATTTCAAACCATAACTTCATCTAAACTGTTTATCGGCTGCACTTATTTAATGTATGAAGTGTCAAAAAGTTTCTTTGACGTTAGGCTTGTTATTGTCCTTTGATTTATGTATTAAAGGAAAGCATGGTAAATACACAGATTGCCTAGTGGTTTTGTGTTTGAAAAATGATTGGAAACATTTGCTATAGCTCTACAATCATTTATATACAAGTTTAAAAAAAATAAATAAAAGTAATGCGCTTGTTTCAATCCAAGAAACTTAGGATGAAGATAAAGATGAACTGCAAAGACTTTTGTTTTTGATATCAAGTGGCCAACTTTCAAATACAGCTACCTAAAATAATGCATGTACACATACAAATAGGTAGCTGGGCATAATTTTTCACAACTGTGCACACAAAGCAGTCCTGTGTTTATTTTGTAGAGTTAGCGTAGCTATTTATATTTGAAAGTGTGGCTACAGCTGAACTGAAAATGACAACAGGGGGACTGGACCCTGGCATCATTGCTCAAAGATTTTCTCTTAGCTCTGTATGCTACTAGAATGGGCCACATTAACTCCGTGTGCACCTCTATGCAAGTAAATGGAACAACATCAATACATTTACTTAAATGACTAATGGCTATAACTATTCTCTTATATCAAGTGTTTTCTTTAGCTAAAGCTGCTGAAATATTATTGAAACCGCAAACATCTGTAAAGCCTGAAAAAACTTTGAGGTGAGATTCCTTGAAACCATGGAATTCCAAATCTTGGTCATTTTGCCATTATGCTGTACACCGGTCCCTCTGCCATGAAACCAATGATTCCAGAGTGCCATTTTTAAAGTGGTACTTGAACCGTCAGCTCAGAAAGGAGACTAGAGGTAATGCTTTCTCACACAGATGGAAGGACAATGAAAACTTGACTAGAAAAACACATTCAAATGTCTGGATTTGATAGAATAGGGATAAGTGCATGACAATTGGGGAGGCAGACTGCTGAATCAACACAATTAACTTTGCAATCCACATCTTTTAAACAGCTAATAGCAAATCAGCATGGATCACATCCTGAAGTCCTAATACAGGGAAAACTCCCATTTACCCAGACTTCCATCTAATCACCTTTACTCTGGGTCTATGGCAGGCCATCTCTTGAAGCCTGATGTCACCAGTGCTTCATGGCCAGTTTTAAAAGTGAACACTTTGAACTTTGGTAATGTTTATTGGATCTTTGCAGGTTGGCAGCCCTCAGATCACCCTCTTTGCCTCATACAATGCGTGGGTTAAAACTAGAGCTGGTTGAATAGTAACACTAACGGTGAACATTTTCATGAATGCAAGTGCCAGGTTCAATTTGCTATGATTTGAGGGTTGAAGTATATATTAATTGTTAATATTTGGTCAGTTACTAAGTATTTGTAAAAAACTGGTGAGATTCGCAAACATTAACACATTTTCCTACAAATGTTTATTCACGCAAAAATTCTTACTAGGCACATAATATTCATCAATCATTATTCCTCTGTTTGACATATTTAATTCAACCAATCAGACAGCAGAAAATATACCATGTGGCTTAAGTGACCAGCCACACAACATGAGTAACAAACATATGAAAAAACCGATAGTCTGAGAATTATTCATCCAAACAATCTGAGTAATACTTACAAATAATGAACTTATTAAAAGAAATCCTCTGTTATCTCCCTACACATCACCAGCTCTCTTCAGTTTTCCTTACCCTCTGTAGCCTTTCTTTTATCTCTGCACTTACTCCTTCCTGTTATGGGCAGAGGATGGGACAGCTTTTTAATTTTAATTCAGTGTCCCAAATTACAAGAATTCCTAGGTTTTACAAACAAACAGCCACAACAAATTATGATTTTCCTCTCTCCCCATCATTGTGCTTTGATGGTACATACACTACTGTCTCTGCTTCTTGGTTTTGCTCTAGTTTCCAAATTATATATATACACAACTTTCAAAAAAAAGATTCTTTTTACTGAGCTACTGTTACCTCTGTGGGCCTTTCATGTTCTCGCTCGTAGTTGGAGTCTTCCAGATCGGGCACTATCAGCTCCACTTCTCCCAGTTGCTCTCTTCCTGTTGAAAGACAGAGCATCCTCATTCTAGCAGTATATATAGAACTCCATAGATAACCAGAATTAACTTGTCTGCCTCCTCATATATGTAATAGCACCTTAATTACTTCTTATCAGTACCTCCATAGGGCACTATCATTTGGAGGTTTAGATAAGCAATAAAACTATTGGATGCTACTCCAACTGATTCGCTCCATTCTTTTGCCTGGGATTGGTCACAGTGACAGACCTATGATTACCTTGGTCATCCCATTTACCTTTTTAAATATTGTATAAATTAGCATCTTCTAATCTTCCAGAACTTCTTCAGTGTTTCAAAGCTTACTAGAAATCAGGTTAGTGGTCCAATGAGCTTCTCCAGTAGCCCTTTCAAAAGTCTTAGATACAGGTAATCCAGAGCTTCTGATTTAAAAATGACTAATTTTACTAGCTGCTGTTTAATATCCTCCTGAGATACTAGTAGAATGGAAAGAATGTCATCGTACAATATGACTACATTTTTCTCCCACGTACAAAACAGAAATATTTATTGAACACCTTTGCCTTTTCTTCATTATTATTGATAAGTCTACAAGTCTATCTAGTAATGCACTAATATAATTGTTATATTAGGGAAAAAAGAATCTTACTTAATAAAACTCCTTCTGATTGTCCTTAACGCTGCTGGCCAAAGAGCTCGTTTTCTGTCTCTTTGCATCCCTTATCAATTTTCTACAATTCTTAGCTTCTGCTTTATATTTATTACTATCAACTTCCCCTTTCTTCCATTTAATTAAGGAAATCATCTACAAACACTTGGAAGGTGGTAAGGTGATAGGGAATAGCCAGCATGGATTTGTAAAGAGCAAATTATGTCAAACCAATCTGATAGGTTTCTTTGATAGGATAACTAGTCTTGTGGATAAGGGAGAAGTGGTGGATGTGGTATACCTAGACTTTAGTAAGGCATTTGATATGGTCTCGCATGATATACTTATCAATAAACTAGGCAAATACAA
>NC_133773.1:75010101-75040731 GCF_003597395.2 Chelonoidis abingdonii
CATAGTAGGTCTCCCCGATGATTTCCTACAGTCTCTGCATTGTGCTGCCTCAGGAAATTAGATCAGATCTTAAGGAGTATTCGGATGCCCACCGACCCTGTGTGTAAAAATGCTTGCTTAGTTAGGCCGGCACAATTCTAGCCTCTTGGTGGTTGCTTAGAGCTTCGCTTTCTGCGATCTGGGTCTCACAAAGTCCCACGATAGTCATCGACGTATCTGCTTCTCTCTGCGTCTTTCTATGGAAATGGACCCAGACTATCCACAGTACTCGCATGAAATTGGACCTCACATTTCATTGGGAGTGCGTGGATGATGGCTTGACCAGAGTTGGGGCTTCCCACTCTTTTGCGCACACCTCACAGAACCGGAACATATTGGCCAATCCTTCCGCATCCCTCCATTAAGATCGTTCCCAACCTATCTTTGGTTCTGTTTCACCCATCATTGTCACTGGATTGGATCATAGTCTAGCTTAAGAGCTCCCTTCGCCTACTCTTATGACTGTTGGATTCACATCCAACCGTTGATGGGCTGCCATTATTCCAGGGCACAGAAGACATTTCCTTGTATAACAGTCCTTAGTCTATAACAAACCGTGGATCGATTTAAAGAAGCTGAGAGGTGTGGTGTTGTGACTCGAGCTGACCGCCACCGAAGCTTTCTAAGGTGTGCTGTCATTTGCTTCTCTGGCTCATCTGGAACTGCTTCCCTGAGGCTGGACCACCATTCTTCTCACGACGTGGACTTGCGGCTTGTCCCTCTGGAGCCCATTAGCTGATGGGTTGTTTCTGTGTGTGGTGAACCGCTCTCGCTGGTGCACCTGGTGATATTTCGACTCTGGACTGACCTCTCGGTATTGGTTGTCCTGTATGGTTCTGCCAGTTCAGGCTCGCTGGCCCCCTCTTGCGTTGAGTTGAAGGTTGTGCAACTGCTGGTGCTTGTGTGGTGCTGTTCCTATGTCTGTCCTGGACCGAGTCTGGGTCGGTTAGCCGTTGACTGTGAATCCAGGATCCACTACCTCGTCTGGGTTCCCTGTACAACAGATTGGGTTTCCGTTGGGCGTCAAACAGGAATGGGTCTGAGCTTGCCTGGTGTTGCTGCGTTAACCATTCCCACTCTCTTGGGCCGTCTTCACCTGGTTGGCCAAGTCTTCCCCAGTAGCATGGGATGGAATAATTGTCATAGCTGCAAAAGTCCACATTCCTGACCAGCCTTTGTACTGACAGGCATTCACTGTAGGCAAGTCTACAGCTTGTGACATGAAGGGTGAAATGGTCACTTTGCCGTTTGGTTGATGAATTGGGATCCACGAAGGATGGTGCATAGCTGACACTTGTGCGCCCCCCTGTTCCCTCCACGCAGAGACCTTCTTCCGCCCATCTCAAATATTTCCCTTCGCTCCAAGGTTTGAGAGTATCTGGGCCTGGATCTTGGTGTGATGTGTGTGTAATGACTCTGACCCGGGTGGGTTCTTTGGGCAGTTGGCCGCTATATGTCCCAGTTCATTACACTTATAGAATCTTCCAGCTGACGGGTCACTGGTCGAGGTAGATTACTGGAGACTGTGTAGGTGAAGAAAGGTGGCTGTCGCTTCTCCTTGGTTTGTAGGTGGTGGTTTTGATTTCCTCGTGTAGTGTGTTTGTCGGATGGTGCCCTCCCTGGGCTTTCCTTCCCTCTTACAGTAGCTTTGCTTTCTGCCACTTCCATCCATTTGTCCAATCTCCCACCTCGTGAGATTTTGTTTCCACTTGTATATGTACTGTGTTATGTCTCAGGAACACATCACAAGCTGCTCCATTTGTATAGGAGGTGCAGTCGTCAATGATTGACATTGGTTCCTGATCCAGCCTTATATAATTCTCTTCCAACGTAGTAGGTGTTTTTGGAATAACTGCCATTCGGTTTCACCTTTGGTTCTGAAACGCCGACGGGCGATCATCCGGGGTTTCCCCATTCTGATCTGCCTTGTTTGAAACAGCTTTATAATCATCATTTTGTCCTTGGCATTTCAGCCGCCACCTCTGCTAAGGGCCAGCGAGGTGTGGACCTTCAGCTCCTCTCCATCTATTCTTTTCAGCGATGGCGTACCCATGCAGGCTCTTTCAACAAATTTTTTTAAAAAAGCCTCAGTGTCATCACCTGTTTGTATTGGAGGATTTCTTGTGCGGTTGAACAACAACTGGCGACGGGTGGTTAGGTATGGCTGTGGCATGTTCGTGTAGCCTGCACTACTTCCAGTTTATGCTTTCTCTGTTTGTCCCTCTCTATCACTTTCTTGTGGTGTTTGTCCCTCTGGGGTTCTATCTGTCTCTGTGGGCTGCATCTTCTTCTTCTTTTCTTCTTAGGCACCTCTTCTTTAGTTTTATCTTTTTGTGTAGTGCACTTTTGGTCTTCTTGTCTCTTTATGGGCTCCTCAGCTCTTTGTTTCGTGCCTTAATTAGTTCCATCTGTCCTCCTAGTTGTATTCATTTTTCATTGTCTATGGCTTGTGCAGTGATCGTTCCTTTTCTGGATTTCTTGGACGCATGGTTTCTTTTTCGTGTTGGGTGCCTCTGGTGTTTATTGTCTGAACTGCTGGCTCTCTGTGTTCTGGTTTTTTTGTCCTAGCAACGTCCCTTTGTTTAAGTTTTCCTCGCTAATGTTTGATACGTAAATAATCCAAAACAAAACCGCCACTTTATTTACCTGTGTGTGTTTGCTGTACTTTGATCCCATCGGAATTCTATTGTTTAACAAAAGACCTTTTGTCACCGTAATGGCTCCGTTGCTTAAAATGCAAGCCACCTAAGAGCAGAAAAAAAAATTTCTCTCTGGCTACTTTTAAAACCCAACCCTTCTCTCGCTAAAGCCCTAGCAGAGAAAAAAAACAATTCTTATTGGTTCATATTCTTATCTCCCAACGCTGCGACCATGTCATAAAGCCCTCCAATCTGGACTTAGCGTCCAGAAATTCGGTGCCTGTATGAACCCTCTAAGCTTAATTATCAGCTTAGTTGATCTCGCTGCCACCATCAAAATTCCAGGGTTTGGCTCCCTCTGGTCTCCCAACCTCCTGGGGAACCCCAAGACTCAGAAGCCCTGAGTCTTACACAAAGGGAATAATCCACTTCCTTCCCCCTCTCTCTCTCACCCAGACTTCCTCCTCGCTAACCGGAGATTACGTATGCAATCTCTTTACATCACAATACCAAGAAGCATGTGCTCTCTTCCACAAAAGACAAACCCAAATACAAGGAAACAGAAGAGATTCTATCTCTCTTCCCCTCCCACCAATTCCCTGGTGCTGCAGACTTTCCCTCCGTAGATCTAACACAAAGAGAATTCCCTTCCTTCGTTCCTTAGCCACCAGAGAGAAAAACTCAAACAAGTCTTAAAAAGTAAAGCTTTGTTGGTAAATAATATATGCGAGAGGTAAGAAGACCATTGGTTGCCTGCCCTGTATCTTATTTCTGATCCAGTCACTATACGAGACACACGGGCGGATACTTAATATAGTATAGAGATCATGAATAATATAGCCTATTCAAAATATTATATATCTAATTTTATAGTACTATGCGCGCTCAAACTACACATATGGATAATACATATAAAATCCTCATATGATATCGAGCTTCATCTGGTTTTGTCTACCTTGTTGTTATCTTGCGCTAACTTTGAATTATTGCTGATATTGAGCTTGAAGATAGTTAAAGATAATAAAAAAAATCCCCTTCTCATAGCTGAGAGCAGACATAACACAGACGCCAAAAAGTTCGCCTTCCCCTAGCTTTTGAAAAGAAATCCAAGTTTCCTGATTGGTCCTCTGGTCAGGTGTTTGGTTCTCTTTGTTAACCCTTTACAGGTGAAAGAAACATTAACCCTTAGCTATCTATTTATGACAGTTATCATATACCTTTCAGAAGAATAGCTGGCACACTGCCTCCCACGGGAAGCATGGCAGGGTGGAGTACTTTCTAGGGGGAGGAGCATATGTGCATTTGGAAACAACTTGTTTTACAAGTTTGGCCTATGTTCATTTGAACATTCAAACAGATACCTGTTTTCAAGTTGTCTTAGGCCCTATTATTTTATCCTTCGCATATGTATGCTTTGGGCATATAATGCAAAAATCATGCAAAATAAATGCAGTTTAATGAACAGCTAAACAATGGTCTTTGTTTTAGTACCATCTGTAATTGTTATGAGAAAGGTTCATAAGACATCAGAAAAAATGAGAGTCAACATTTATGTGAACTGAGATGTAAGTGGAAATTATTGGTTTAGCATTAGTGCAGTAACATAAAAATTACTTGGCTTTTATTTTCACTTTCAGGTCAGACAGTTTCTTGCAAATATCAGATGGGGATAGCATATATCTTAAGTACCTTGGAATGGGGTCCTTAATGGCACTGATTCTGCTCTAACACCTACATGAATTGTGAATAACAACAGAAATCCATGGAGTTAAAGACTAGTATGAGATTAGAATTAGGCCCACTGTGAATAAACAAACACAACTGATCAACAGCACAATTCATAAACTGATCAATTGCTAAGTAAAAAGACAATTACAATAGGATAAGAACACGAGTATATTTTAATTATGTTTTAAAATTTGCCCTGCATGTCCATCATTGCTCTCTTTATTTGTAAGCAGAGGCTCTCTGTGAGCTGGGAGATATTCACTCTCACTCTGAGACGTGAACTAGTTTGAAAACTCATAAAGTCTGGTGGATTCATACAGTTCCTAAAGCCCCTTGACCTGTAAAATCACCTTTTTAATGATTTTGCAGAACCGAGGACATTGTGTTCATTTAGAAAAGAAGAAATTGAACTATACCACCACTATATCAACAACACAGTTTCATTTATGTCATAGGAAATGAGAGTTTTGGCATGTAGGTGTTGAGACTTGATTATTTATTTTGTTTAGACGTGTAAAACCTGCCCTTCCACATGGCTGTTGGAGTCTTTCGAAGTGATAGAACTTTCTTTTGGGGGTGGGGGCTAGAGCAGGACTTTTTTTATTCAAAGGGGTTTAGTAAGGAAATTACAAAGCTTGTGACCATGATTTAAAAGAAAAAAAAATTCTTCCCTCCCTTAGTTCACAATTCTTACTCACAACTATGCATCCATCTTGAAATCTAATTCAGCCCTTTTCAGCCAGCATTTATTATTTATTATCTGTACTACCACTGTACCTACAATCCCTAATGGTGGACCAGGAACCCATTGGGCTAGGCATTACTTTCAATCTGCAACCAGTCAGGAGAAGAAAAATCACCTGGACAATAGATAATTGACTTGAGAGCTGGAGAACAGATTTTTTTTTCTTTGCAAAGAAAGGGACATTTTTAATGCATTATTAATAAACAAATATGTCCATTACATGGCATCCAAGGCCGACTACTGTATTAAAGAGATGCAAATTTCTAGGAAATGTATACTAACGTTTAAATTAATAAACAGCCATTCCATTCAGTTTTAGAGAAGCAGTTTCATACAGCAGACATGATAATGGGTCTAACGCTGATCTCACACTGGCTATACGGGTGAGTCGCATTAAACGCACATTTCACTTATACAAATTCAACTATATGCACTTGGCAAAAAAAAGAAAAACAACAAGATACCTGTAAATAGTGCGGGCAATTCCATCCAATGAGTTTATGCCCCGGAGTGAGCGTTAGATGGGAGACGTGAATCTCCTGTTCCCTCAGTCAGTCTCAGTTCCCACATGCCTCTCATAGTGTGAGCATCTCGCTGCACTGAGTGCTTAAAGATACGTATTTTTCATACAACATGGCTCCTAAATGCAAGCCAACTACTTCATCTGGTGCTCAACCGAAGAAACAGCGAGCTGTTTCAACGCTGGAGGAAAAACTGGCTGTGTTGGACTTATTGAGAGACGGTATGTCGGTCTCCAATGTGGCACATAAATACGGCCACAGCTTATCTAGCATCCATGTACATGAGGCTTACATTCTCATGGATATGTAGCGCTATGGATGCTGATCCCAATGTTAATGTGATGGAGTGTTGGAAGTCCTTCAACATTGCTGATTGCATCACTTACATTAAACAGGCAATGGATGCAAACCTGAAACCGTCAATGGATGTTGGTGAAACCTATGGAAAGAATGTGTGAATGATTTTAAGGGCTTCCCGACCATTGACAAAGAAGTGAAATGCATTGTTCAGGTGGCCAGGCAAGTGGGTGGTGATGGCTTTGTCGACATCCTTGAGGAAAAAATTGAAGAAGTAATTAAGAGCCATAGAAAAACACTAACTAATGAAGAGTTAGAGGAACTGATAAAATCGTCTACAGAAGACGAAGATGATGACGATGAACAGCAAGAGCCAGCAAGTTGGAATCTTCATACATTTGCTGAAGTGTTCCAAGCAGCGAAACACTTGAATGATTTAATTTCTGAATACGATCTCTCTATGGAACGAAGCCTCAAAATCACACGTAGTTTTACAGACGATTTGAGACCATATCAAGAAATATTTGAGCAGCTCAAGAGACAACAGTGACAGTTGCCAATCACCGTGTTTTTCAAGGAAAAACAACCAGCAGCAGATGAGCCTACACAATCAACTTCTCGAGCTGAACCAGAGCCAAACACTACAACTCGCTCTCCGTCACCCAAGCTCTCTGTCACTTCCGTCTCCCGGATCGACATCAAGCCCTGACGTGACAACTCCCTGTAATTACCCCCCTGTAATTACCCTCTGTAACTAAAAATACAGTACTGTAAAATTATATTTTGCATATGTACTCTTTATTATATACTGTACCTTACTGTATACATTATACATTTATACATATTACTGTACAGGGTTGTATACACAAAACCACATACAGTATACTGTACTTTATGGGCGATTTAAGGGATTTTCAAGGGTAATTTTGACTACACATGATTTTCACCTTATGCACTGACTTTAGACCCTAAACCCCACATAAGATGCGACTCCACTGTACACCAGAATAACTTGACTAACATCCCTGGAGTTAACTCTTCACTTTTGCTAGTGTGAGAGCAGACTCAACTTCAATATTTTTAAAGGTAATTTGTTAAAATGACAGTAAAATAATTTCCCAAGGTAAAAATGGCTTGGACTGAATATATCATTCTGGGTCTTGTAAGTTCTGTAGCTGCAGCTGAAAAGTATTGCTGATCAACATGCACATGTGATTGTATCTGATACATGTTATGAATGGCAGAAGTGAGAAAAGCCACTTCTTCATTTTCAATATTTTAACGAGGTCTGCCATAATATAGTTATTTTTTCTGATCTTCAAGATTTGTTAATATCATTTTTGGCAAACACACTCCTTAGGGAGGGAGTCTGCAACATGAAAATGAAAACTTTGTCATTGACTGCTCACCAACCATTTAAAGGTACAGTGTCAAGTGCTTAAACTATAAAATGCACTGTTCTGAAATGAAGGTACATTGTATTAAATCCCATTTAAGCATATTTAAAAAACATATTTTGCAAGTAAGAAAATATAGAACAGTGGTTTATATTATATATAGATAAAACTAAAACAGTGGATCTGGAATGACTCAGCAAATGTTTTGGGGAAAAATAATCATAAAGACGTACAGAGACATAGATAAAAGAAGAACTGTTTAAACAATAACAACAAAATTATCTGAAGAGTCTAGATTACAATTAATCCCTTAATTTCTCTGTAGTTTTTTGAAGGTTATATGAACGTAGTCTCTCCAACTGGAGTCTTTTCAAGACAGGGAAAGTTACAGTAAACTGAACTGTTTGTGCAAGCTAATGCATGATCTTAATGTGCTTGCAAACTACAAGGAGAGAAACACAGTTTTCTCCAGAGGGTTGCTATGTGTTGAAATGATTTAGGTCTGGAAAACGAATCTGTTCGTCCTTCTGGACAATTTCTGAAACAAATATTTAGCCAGATTTATAGTGCCTGTACATATGCTGTCCAAAGGATTCCTCTGAAATCCAGCTTTTTGTATGCCTTATCATCTAGTCACTGAAGACATATTTTTTTAATAATAAATGTAATTAATCAGCATATTTTAGGACCATGTAAATATAACCAATAGCTCAACTGCTTATTCCCAGTGCAAATAGATGACATTATTTTATTTATTGAATACAACAAATGACAAAACACTAGGGGCCTCATTTAAAAAATATCAAACAAACCAAACAATAGCACCCTTTCAATCCAAAAAGCTTCTTATGAGAACTCAAATTATGAAGATTATGGTCCAGACCAAGCTTTGAGCACATAGAATAAACTTTTCTAAAGCACCTAAGTCACTTAGGAGCCTAAATTCCATTGACTCCTTAGTGCCTAGGTCACTTTTGAAAATGGCACTTAGGTGATTTAGAAAATTTTACCCAGACTGGCTAGTTATGCATCCAAATGGCTATTTGTGCATATATTGCAGTCATGCCTAGGAACCCCAGTCTTGGATGAGGACCCTATTATGCTAGGGGCTGTACAAACACAGAATAAAAAATGATCCCTGTCGCACAGAATGTACAATGAAGTATAAGGCAAGAGACAATAGATGGAGACAGACAGACAAGGGTGTACAAGAAAACTGTGAGACAATGTTGATCATCATGACAGGCAGTGGTCTCAGCACACCAGCAGACGAACCATTGCCAAGTTTTTTGTAGGCACCTGAAAAAGAGGAGTTTTAATCAGGGATTTGAAAGTGACGTGGCTTTGTAGATGTTTATGGAGCACTCCTCCAAAGCACAAGGGGAAGAAAGAAAGAAAGAAAGCACAAAGGTTCTTGTTTGAAATGTAACATGTGGATGAGGCAGGCCTACAAATACCCAAATGGCATGCACAGTCATGGTAATTGCGCATGCTAATTAGGTGTGTATTTGCTCACATACATGTTTTGTGATGAAGCCTAAGCAATTTGTATTCCACTGCTAACAGCAATAAGAATTTTGATTGTTTTGTTTTGTTTTTATGTCAATATTTTAAATTCCCCTCAAGCAGGTATCTAAATCCTTCATGAAGAATAAGAGATGAAAACATGTGAATATATAGCCGAATATGTTTCTGACTCATCAACCACAGGAACACAGTTCATAAATTCATAACAAGAATCTTCTAATGACAGCATTTAGGAAATTACAGCTGCAAAAAGCTTGTGTGTATGTTAAGGACACCATATTTTCAAAATAAAAGAAAACATGACACTTTTGTGGCAGCATTTTTTTGTGACATACTCAAGTGATCTGCATTCGGGCTTCTTTCTTTGATTTGCTTCACCTGGAGTAGAGCAGCAAACATTTAAAAATGTCTGAGTTTTGCCTCTTTCCACGGAACCCATCTCCAGATACCCCCTCCTCGATCCCCAGGCCACTCCTGCTAAGCAGAAGTTTTGCGCGGACTAGATTGGGTCATTACCTCACTGGATTCATATCACAATTTTGTTACCTGGGGAATTATGAGAAGCTCTGCCTGTGAATAACGATTGGGGTGAAACATGGTCTCATAATGTGATGAGAATGAGACAAAGGTATGGTGAATATTTGACATTAGTGCAGCAATATGTTTTATTTGTGGTTATAAAAACTTGAATACTTGACCTTATCTGATGAAATAGGATATTTGAGGCATACCAAAAGTAGGTCTTGGGACAACAGGACATCATATGAAAAACTGAGTCTGTCCTGGTAAAACTAGGATGCATGGCTATCAATATCAGATTTTATTATTGTTATGAAATTCAGTAAGGACTAATACAAAATACTCCATTTAGGAAGGAACTATCAGTTGCACACATACAAAATGGGAAATGATTGCCCATGAAGGAGTACTGTGGAAAGGGATCTGGGGGTCATAGTGGATCACAAGCTAAATATGAATCAACAGTGTAACGCCGTTGCAAAAAATGCAAACATCATTCTGGGATATATTAGGAGTGATGTAAGCAAGACACAAGAAGTAATTCTTTCGTTCTTCTCCATGCTGATTAGGCCTCAACTAGAGTATTGGGTACAGTTCTGGGCACCACATTTTGGGAAAGATGTGGACGAATTGGAGAAAGTCCAGAGAAGAGCAATGAATATGATTAAAGATCTAGAAAACATGGCCTATGAGAGAAGATAGAAAAAACTGGGTTTGGTTAGCCTGGAAAAGAGAAGACTGAGGAGGGATATGATAACAGTTTTCAAGTACATAAAAGATTGTTACAAGGAGGAGGGAGAAAAATTGTTCTTGTTAATCTCTGAGGGTAGGACAAGAAGCAATGGACTTAAATTGCAGCAAGGCCAGTTTAGGTGGGATATAGGAAAAACGTCTTAAATGTCAGGGAGATTAAGCACTGGAATAAATTGCCTACGGAGGTTGTGGAATCTCTGTCACTAGAGATTTTTAAAAGCAGAAGACAAACACTTTAAAACACCTGTCAGGGATGGGCTAGATAATACTTAGTCCTGCCTTGAGTCCACGGAACTGGACTAGAAGATCTCTTGATGTCCCTTCCAGTCCTATAATTCTATTATTTATTAGTAGGGCTGCATGTTTGCCATGGAGGTCATGGAAGTCACAGATTCTGTGGCTTTCTGCAACCTCCATAACTTCTGCGGGGGGCAGTGTGGTTGACCCCAGGGGATAGCCAAATCGGCCACTGCTGGAGCTGCACTGCAGCCAGCCATTCCGGTGGCCCCGCAGCCAGCCACTCCAGTGGCCCTGAGCAGTGGCCAGTTCAGCTGGCCCCGAGGATTGCCTGAACAGCGGTCCCTGGGTGGCCAGTGCAGCCACTACTGGTAGCCCCCGGCGGCGGTCCCCAGGTGGCCAGTGTAGCTGTTGCTGGTGGCCCCCCGGTGGGGGTTCCTGAACAGCCAGAGTAACCACTTCCCTGGGCGGCCAGTGCAGCCGCTGCCGGCAGCCACTGGTAGCTGTCCCTGAGTGTCTGGAATAGCTGCTTCCCTGGGTGGTCCCCCGCAGCAGTGCCCAGATGGCTGGTGCCACCATTGCCAGTGGCGGTCCCTGGGTGGCCAGAGCAGCCACTGCTGGCGGACCCTGGCAGCAGTCCCCAGGTGGCCAGAATAGCTGTTTCCCTGGGTGGCCCCTGGAAGATGGTGCCGTGGCTGGCCCTCACCTTCCCCCCAGCAGCAGCCCCCTCAGGATGCCTCCCAGCAGCAGCTCCCCAGCTTCCCCCCAAGCAGCGGCCCTTCCAGACGCTCCTCCCCCAACAATGCCTCCGGCACGCCCCAGCAGTGATTTAGTGAGGGGTATTTATAGCATAAGCCATGGACAGCCTGTTAATTTTTGTGTATTGCCCTGTCCATAGCTTTTACTAGAAATACCCGGAACTAAATCGTAGCCTTATTTATCAGTTATATACTATGGAAGCTTCTAGGAACTTCAGTAGTGGGCAAGGACCTCATACTGTTAGTCAATGTACAAAGAACAATTTGTTTGTGTGCATTACATTTCTAAAAGTCAGAGGAACATAGTAACTGGATCAGCCCCATCAGCCATTTAGGCCAGTATTCTGTCTTCCACAGTGGCCAGTATCAGATGCTTCAGAAGAAGGTGCAAGAAACTCCACAGTGGGCAGATATGGGATAATCCATCCCCATGAGGGTCTCATCTTAATCCCCAATAGAGTTGTCCTAAACCTCAAAGTACGAGGTTTTAAATCCTTTCCAAATTCTTCTCTTATCTTTAACTATTAACTCTTGATATTCTTTCTATCCAGATAAGCATCGAATTCCCTTGCTGGATTCTTGGACTCACTCACATTTTGTAGCAATAAACTCCACAGTCTAATCATGGGCTGAATGAAAAAGTATTTCCTTTTCTCGGTTTTGAATTTGCACTTTTTGATTTCATTGAATGTGCTCACGTTCTTATGTTACAATATGGGAGAATAGAAGCGATTAACCTTGTCTACATCATTATTTTTTATACATCATATTTGCCACCTTTCGAAGTCACACAATCTCATTCTTTTCAGTCTCTCTTCTTAAGAGAGTATTTTCAGGCCTTTGAAGTGAACATTCTCAGCACAGTTCTGTAACCCCCCTCCCAATTGTGCAATATCCTTTTTGAAATGGGGTGACCAGCACACTGAACATAGTGTTCCAGATGAAGGATGCCATCAATATTTATAGTGGCTTTATAAACATTTCCATATTATTCTCTATCCTTTCCTTACCCATGCTAACAGCATGTCTGTTTTTTTTTTTAACCACAGTAGCACAGTGAGAAGTCTTCATTGAACTATCTACAATGACATTCAGATCTCTTTCCTGAGGTGATGTTTAATTTAGACTTTTGTAAGGTGCATGAGCAGTTCAAATGTCTCCCTTTAAGTCCATCTTAGCTATTTCTACTACATTCCTGTCAACTTCAATTGATTATTCATTGCAGAAATTAGTCAGATTTATTAAGCTAGTCTTCCCCATTAGATGGATGCCTCAGGATGTTTTCTTTAATTCAGTTAAGAGTTTAAAAAAATCTCCACTCCCTGTTTTCTTTATTTCTGGTAATCTCTTTATTTTGCCAGTATCATCCTGATGTTCTGTTTCCTCTATGCTCTCCACCCCCTTTTACATTTATTTTATACCTTTTTATTGGGTAACTTTCAGTTTTACTAAATTTTCATTGTATGCCTGCAAATTTTTTTAAAGCAACTTTCCCTTTCCCCTCCATGGTGAATGCAGAAGCATGGATAGATGATAGATGTTTCTAGTAACACCAAGTTCCTCAAACAGGCTCTCAGTTGGCCTGTTGTATTTATTCCCCATCAGCCTCTAGTAGCACTGTTTTGTCTGGATGTAAATGACTTGTAGTCCTTTTTTAGCTTCCCACCATAATGATTTCTCCAAGCACTCAGCTTTTCTTTAGTCATTATTTTCTGCTTCCCATAGGTACATTTCTCAATGGTATACGTATTTGATGAGCTCCTCCTAAGGAAATCTTCTAACACTGAATAATGCCAACCAGCAAAGTGGAGATGTGGAATGTAATCCTTCAGCATCTTTAATCAAACTGAAATGAAAATAGGAATGCTGGAGCTAGTATTTAAACAAACAATATCTTATTAAAAGCCAATTATTTATTTCTAGTTGATGCAAATTTACAACCTTTTTCAACAAAGCACTTAAACTAATGCTTAACTTTAAGTCAATATGATTTAAGCATGTGATTAAAATATGCAAGTTCTTGTTGAATAGGAAGAATTTGCTGCACTGGGTCTTAAAGAGGGAAAAAAGATTGCTCTTGATGCCACCTTGGTACTTCATCTTCCTGGGGAGATAGGCTGATCCATTAGGAGTGTGAAAAGCTGTGTACGCTAAGAGGCTTAGGAGTCATTGCCATATCCTTGAATACAGGCCCCAGGAATTTTTGGGCTTATTTTTTGGACAACCAGTAATCTGACTGAAGTCCAGAGGAGCTACAGATGCTGAGCATCTCTGAAAAAAACCAAACCCTTAAAACCTATGGGCAACAACAACAAAAAGCTGGACAACTAAGTCCTACTGGTGAGAAACTTACTAGAAAAAGCGACTCAGTTCAACCCACAATTCCTAAAGGGATCAAGGCTTCTGGGGAAAATATTGTTTTTCAAAGCTCTTTCTTCTATGAAAACTTTATAACTTACCCAAGCTGATAGCAGGCATAAAGACATAACATTCTGTAACAGATGGCAAGCTTTAGTTTCATACATACTGTTATATGTGTGGCATTGTTTTTAAAATACTTATAGCACCAAAGATGAAAACTAAAACTGTACATTTAGTGAGCAGCAGTTCCTTTGGTCAGAAGGCAGTCAGATGATGGGGAGTTTCGAGAAAGATCTGAATGGGGTAAATTACATTTATGTGATCTAAATCCACTGGTTACACGCAAGAGAGGATTAACATCTGTTAAAAGTATTATGTTTATCAAGCAGGTGTTTCAATATTTGTATTTATTATGTGTTGCAGCAACAGTCTCTGAGAAAACATTCATACAACAGTCTGGTTGTTTTATTGTCTGAATCTGTCAGGACAGTCATTTTGTTACTCAAACATTGTGATCCCCTTGCAAGCTGTAAACTATTTAATGAGGTGGAGTATATTGAGAAAGATGACAGACTTTCAAACTTTTGGAAGAGAGTATTACATCAGAGACATTAGTTTTTACTCTTGGGATTGTTTTTAACACACATATAGCAAAAATATTGAATTAGATTGAACATTTTCAGAATTCCAGTAAATTCCCTTGTGTAGTCTTATATTTGACATTGCTTTCATTAAGTCAATAAACAAAACACTTAGACTCCAGTATTAGTGGAAATCAATATTCCAAGAACTACTAAACAGAAAAAGTATAATTATATCTGACTTTGAAGAGCTTTGCTCCATGTGTCTGTAATACTTTTATAGCCCATAGAGAAACTATACAGACACTAATTTGCATAAAATTGGCTGCTAGATAAAGGTTAAAAGTCTGCCATCTGCTGATTTGTCTTGTAATGAAATGTGACACTGCCAGTATTACTCCTCCCAAATTATGTGAAAAATGGTAAGGTTGCAAAGTCAAGCACTCAAAAATTAGGAAACGCCAGAATTAAGATTCTTTGTGCAACTTAAATTTGGTCCCCTTGTGCATATGTATTATAATACAGTCTTCAAGTACATGATCAAAATTTTTTTCTAGAGGAACCCTAAGGCCTGATCCAAAGCCCAGTGGAACTAATGAAAGCATTTTCATGCACTTCTTGGGCTTTAGGCCAGACCCAAAGACCTCATTCTACTCTAATTTACACCTGTGCAACCAATTTCTCTTGGGATAACACAGATGTGAATGACAGAATTTGCCCAGCAGATTAGGCCCAGAACCTTGTCCTGAAGAGCTTACAGTCTAAGGCTCTGATCCTGTAATGAACTCTAGGTGTGTGGATTCCTATGCTTATATGGATCCCCACTGACTTTGATTGATCTATGCAGGTGCAAAATTAATTTCATGCAGAGTTCACTGCAAGATCAAGGCCTGAGATAGAGAAGACAAAAGAAAATCCCTCTATGACAACACACAGAATAAAAATTTGTTCTGTAGACAGACACTCCACAATTAAGGAAAAGGAGATGGTATAGAAATTATTGGTGAAGATTCACAGATTCTAAAGATAGAAGGGACCACTGTGATGATCTAGTCTGACCGTCTGTATAAACACAGGCCATAGATGGCCTAATGATTCCTGTTTGAACTAGAGCCCACCCACTGCTAAAGGATCCCCCCCCAGCCTAAGGGGAGGACCCACAGGACCACAGAAGCCCACTGATTACGGGGGACAACTAATAAAAGAACAGGGACGGGAGTGTGGTCAGAGGGTCATAAGAAGGGATGCCCTGATCATAGGGAGAACAATGGCCCCGTAGTCAGAGAGAAACCAGCACTGGGGGATCGAGGCTAGCGACTCAATACCTGCTACGCCACTTCGAAGAGTCGTTGAGAAGCAGAGGAGAGAATGAGCCATGGCTTGGCACTCTGATGAAACCAGAGGAAGCAGAGAGGACCATGGAGGCGTGACAGCGAAATACACAAGCCCCACAGTCACCGGAGTCTCCATCGGCCAACCCTCTCCGTGGTCGTGTAGATGGCTTGTTTAGCCAGGGCGAGGAGGAGGTGACCAGGAGGTCCCGGGACTTCGTGGGGCACGGATAGGGATGCGTAGAGAAGGAGGTGAGGGGAAAAGTGAGCCAAAAACGCAACAAGATTAGTGAGGAGCCGGTTTAGGGGCTGCAAACCTGGCGACTCTAAGTAAGCGTGTGCCAGGGTCTCCCTCATGCCGCAGAAGGGGCAGGTGTCTGGGATGGGTAACCGCGCCAAGTACAGCCCGTGCTCACGGCCCCATGGGAGAGCCGCCAACTGATATCCCCGCGGGCTCAGACCAAGGTGGTACAGGCTGGCCCACCAGGCTCCTCACCCCCAAGGCTGTCAGGAAGTCCCGCACTTGGTGTTGGGGCGGGACACTGAGGGTGATGGAAATGAAGGGTATGGAGCACGAGCACGTAAGTTGTTTCCGTGAGGCTGGTTTGAAAAAGACTAGAGCATGTTAGCAGGGTGGACCCCTGCCCTGCCCTGAGGGTTAAAACAGCCCTGGGAAGGACTGCGGCTGGAAAAGCAGCCCTTAGGTGGGCTGATTGGGGAAGTGGCTGCAGCTGGGGCCATGCCCCAAACTGAGCAACGGGTCCTCATAAGAAGGCCAGAGTGCTAGAAGCAGTCAGTCTCTCTCTAGCTGATAGAGGGAGATAGGTCTGGCTGCTGGGAGCTAGAGAGACAAAGTACTGAGGGGAGCAGGGCTGAGGAGCAGGGGAGCTCTAGCCTAGAAAGCCCCAAGCTGAGGCCAAGCATTAGGCTAAAAGATACTGGGGGTAGCAGAGGGCAGCCCAGGGGCAGGCTAGGGCAGCAGGTCCAAACCCTGTTGCCTATGATGAGTGGCTGATATGGCAGTCTGCCCCAGTGAATGAGGGTTAGATGGAGACTGGGCAGTAGCCATATACTGAGGCAAAATGGGGATAGAGGGTGGAGGTCCCCTGGGAAGGGGAAACCCCCAGAGAATGGGGTGACTGCTTGGGGGCAGCACTCCCTATAAAAGGGCACTGGGTCCAGGGAGGGATATGGGGCCAGAGGACAGGTGGATCACTGGCCTGCAGAGGGCACTCTGGGCTGGAACCGAGCTAATTCCCAGAAGTAACCAGCAGGAGGTGCTACAGGGGTGAGTCTGCACGTCTACAAGAATATAGCTATTTTTAAAAATCCAATCATAACTTAAAAATGGCCAGTGATGAAGAATCTGCTATGATCCTTGGTTAGTTGTTCCAATGGTTAGTTACCCTCACTGTTGCAAATTTATGCCTTATTTCCAGTCTGAATTTATCTAACCTTAATTTCAAGCCATTAGTTTTGTTATACTCTTGTGTCCTAGATTGAAGAGCCCATTATAATGGCCTTTTCCCCTTGTAGATACTTCTAGACTGTGATCAAGTCACTTCTCAACCTTCTCTTTGTCAAGCTAAATAGACCGAGCTCCTTGAATCTATCATTATAAGGTGTGTTTTATAATCCTTTAATCATTCAAGTGGCTTTTCTCTGAACCCTCTCCACTTTATCAACATCTTTCTTTAATTGTGGACTCCAGAACTGGACACAGTATGCTAGGCATGAATATGTAGGAAGTAGAGCTCAATGGATAGTTGTGCTCACCTCAGCATTTTGGGAAATGCTGATCTAAAATGCAGCTGGGGATTCAGCAGGACCCTTAGATTATGCATCTTATAAGGTCATTAATTTATAACTAATGTCTGGCCAAGGGATCTGGAGGAAAGCTAGATGGCTCATGATCAATCCAGATAGAGTTTATGCCAATGCTAGGGGGCAGGTTGTGAGATGAGATTTATCCTTGCCATTTCCTCTAGATGCACTCCAGCTCACCAGTATCACCAATATCTTGCCTGCTCTGGATTGAGCATCCACCTACCTCTTCTTCAGGTCCTAATCTTGACTTTAGTTGTAATTAAATGATCCCTTTCCAATTATTATAATTGCATTTAGAGTGCAACTTCCTAGGCCAACTTCTCTTACCAGTCACGTACATGGAAAAAGAATTAATACAACATATTAGCATGTCTCCACAAATCCTCATCTCACATACTTTCAAAGATGCTTTTCATCTACCCTTATGGTGGCCTCTGAGAAAGCATGATCACTCCCAATCTATTTTCTGTCTTCCACCCTATTACATGCCTGCCACCATCTCTTAGTGTTGTCTCTTGAGGGATCTCAGTTTCTCCGGTTGGATCCTCCTTAGCTAGCTCTCTGTCAGGTTAGTTTCTGGCTTTTGGGGCTTGCTTCAGTCTTCTGGCTGTTTTCTTGGGGCCAGCCTGGTGCAGGGCTGTTTCCTGTTTGCTATCCCTTTCTGCGTCCCTTTCCTTCTCTGTGCTCTCCCCTTTATAGCAGGCCTTGTTTCCTCTATCGGTTGGAGCTATGCGTACCTGCCCTCAGGACTGGCTGTTCTGGCACTTGCATGGGGTTGTGATCAAGCTGCTTGGATGTAAACAGGAGAGACTCTGCCCCCATCTATGCCGAGTATGCTTGTAGACCCCATTAGAATGCCCTAAAATTCATTAGGACTTCCCACAGAGTGGGACTCACCCCTGCGGTGCCTCCTGCTGGTCATCCAGGGAATTAGTATTTCCAGCCTCCACAGTGCCTCTGCAGGCTGGTGTCCCTCTTGCTAATGGGCCCGAGTCCCTCCTGGTGCCCCTTTCAGGCTGGGATGCTGCCCCCTGGCAGTACCCCTACAGATCTGGGTCTCCCCTCGCCAGGGAACCCCCACCCTCTATCCCCACCTCACCTCAGACTATGGCTACTGCCAGTCTCGATCTAGCCCCAGTTCACTGGGGCAGACTGCAGTGTAAATGCCACTCAGTACTGGCAAGGGGGGTTTGGACCTGCTGCCTCTGCCTACCCTTGGGCTTCCCTCTGCAACCCCAGTACCTTTTCTGGTCTTTAACAAGGCCTGCAGCCTGGGGAGTTTCCAGGCTGCAGCTCCCTCAGCTCCTCTAGCCTTCCCCCAACCCTGCTCCACTTTAGGTACTCTGTTCAGTTCCCCAGCAGCCAGGCCCTTCTCCCTCAGCAAGCTAGAGACAGACTCCTACTCTGGCTTCTGGCCCTAGCCCTCTTATAAGGGCCACATCGACCCTCAGTTAAGACAGCAGTGGCCTGATTGGGGTAGGGTCCCCTGCTGAGGCTGCTTCCCCCAATCAGCCCTGCTTTTCTGTCCCTGCCACAGCCCTTTCCAAAGGCTGTTTTAAACCTTTTAAGGCAGGAGTGGGTGACAACCCTGCTACAGGTCTGGTCCTTCTCCTATTGATAACTTCCATCAATGTCAATAGGAGCAATATCAAGCCTACCTTTGGATCAATTGATCCAGGCTCAACAAACTAATGACTGAAATGTCTATATAATTTTATTCTTTCTTTAGACCTTCTGAATCAGTAACATCTGTTCCTGCTGATGGAAAATATCCCCTTGGCTACAGAGGGATCACAGTCACATGCTGCTGCTGGAACGGCCTGTGTGAATCAACAGCAAGATAGATTCATCACTCTGCACCTAATAGATATAACACCAAAATGCAGCCAACGCATTCCTGTCCAAAATGGGAGGTAACAACATGTCCCCTAGTGGACCGCTGAAAAAGATTGAGTCAAACCTGCCAAAATGTGAACCTGCTGTTCCAGGCAGACTAAGTATTTCAAACCTGACGCTCAACTCCCAAAGCAATTCCTTCTGGCAATTTCTTACAGATGATCAATTAATATTTGAGCAATGCCTGACAATATTCATTAATATTTGGTGAGATGAAATGAGGCAGAATACAAAACTGAGACTTACTAACAAAATATATTTTAGAATAGATTTAATTTATATTTGGTGCATTCGTGTTCTGCATCAGTCCCACGCTCTAAGTGCTTTACATTATTTATATAAAGCAATTTCCTTAAATACCACAGCTAAGAAAGTCCTATAGATCATATACGATAATACAATCTTCAGTAGTATCTTTCCAACTCCAAACAACATCCCATTCTCTTCTCAACCATGCCTTCAACAACCCTTTCAAACCAAAGGGAGGTATGCACATGTACAAAGAGGACAGAAGAGCACTACACTTTAGTAGGAGAAAAATATAATTTGTTCTACAAAGCTACTTCTATCCCCTATTTGCCTCAAAATCTGCCCTTTTGAATAGCTCATACCTCACTTGAATGAAAGTAACATGACTTAAATAATTGGGATTTGGTCATGCCCAATTAGTTTATTTAAGTGCAAGGCTTGTGGTGATGAGGAGAACATCTTTTATATGCCATGTAAGTGATGGAAGAAAGGAGCACCAAACCTCCACAGGACAGATCTTCAGTTTGTGTGGAGCAATGCCAATTTACGTCAGCTGAGGATCTTACTTCCATCATTGTTCTAATTTGCCTCTGCCATTATCTTTTGTGCCATCTCATGGCATCACATTCTGCATGATAATGAATTACCTAGAATGAACAATTGCAATGTGTCATGATAGACTTGTCTATACTTTGCAGCAAAATGGAAGATTCACATGGAAAAGTTTAAAAAGCTTTTCAAAAACACATCTCTTTAAGCCTGATCCTATATGATGCTGGGCACCTCCTTGTCTTCAGTGGGAATTTAGGATGTGCAGCCCCTCACGCTCCTGAGACTTATAGGAGAATATTGTAGAAGTCAAATAACTGACATGAGTTAGTGAGGTACAGCTAATAAAAAGAGGAATTGTTTAAAAAAGACAAAGTGAAGTTGGGAACCAGCTATCAGAGACAGTTTTGACAGAGAGCCATAAAACGCAAAGCCATGTACTACTTTAGCACGCATTAATGCAGCAGACTGACCTTTCTAATGATCTATAAATAAAACAGAAACAATGTCTTCCTGACTTAAGTGAATTATTGTTGCTATTAAAGATGATAGTGCTACCTTTCCTCCCAGATTGTGCTATCTCTAAAAGTGGGGTATTCTACCCCCCCCAGCTATTATACAGAATCCTTTCACAGAAATTGGACTAATAGGAGTTTAATACAGACAAACTCAGTATGCATAAGATTCATGATTAGCTAGTTTTGACACTATTATCAACACAAAAGAAAAACATTTTTCCCTCTGGAAAAAAAATTTCAGATACTCCTTTTGTGATACTTGCAGTTTTTCTTCCCCTAAATTAATGGATAAGCAAACACCCCTCAACTTGGGCCCCACTGCTGGGCGCTATATAAATATAAAATCAAGTAAGTGCCTGCCCCTAAAAGATTACAATCTAAATAGGGACAAGGTACAACAGGTGTGCGCAGAACACAAAGCAGTGAATGGAGGGAGGAGATAAGGATGACAATAGTAGGAACACAAGGTTATATATATTGGCCACGTATACAATTTGCCGGCTTAATTTTTTATTACCTATTTTAATAAGATAATTGAACAAGAGATTTTTTTGATCTATCACTAGAAGGCCACTTGTCTCTCCATTATCATTAACATTTCAACATGGAAGAAATGCCTTTCATTTACTAAACAGTGGGCTGGTCATTAGGTAGAAAATACCTGGGTTTTTCGAGTTATGTTTCTTAACAAAATTTTAATCTGATCTGAATCAAGGGGATTTAGGGGATGTTAATCAACATTACTGCCCAGAGGTTGGGGTTGATTACATAACATTAAGATTAGTGTTTTAGGACCTAACCCAAATTATGATAGTTACATAATAGCTCTCATTACTTAAAAGATGGGAATGATCTCTCTCTTCGTTCCCTGTTACCAAGCAGAAGGATTAAGGCTTTTTAAATGAATAAATCTTTGAGAATGAGGGCAATGATTGTGGGAAAAGCTGTGCAATGAGTTTAATTTTTTGTTTGGCTCTGATTGTATCAAGGTTACTGGTCATGCTTATTACTTTTCATGTCAGAGTATGGCAAACTTAACTTCAGCCCTCACATTTATTGTGAACCACCTTTGATGATTAATTTTTAAATCTACATGATGTGAGTGAATATTTATAGAGTTGCCTATAATATATTGTTGCAGAGAAGAAGGAAACCTAGGATCATGATAAGCTGAAAAAGAGACGTAAAGAGTCAATATTTCCAGAAGTTCCTTTACAGGCCACATCACTGCTCTTCATCCAAACTACTCACTTTGGTGAGCAGTGAGATCATCTCTTTCAAAACATTTTACCTTCTGTTTACCCCCATCCAGTCCCTCTCCTCTCCTTCCTTTGTCTCTTCTAGAAGGTGCTAGTGCAAGCGGTGGCCAGAGGAGGGTGGAGGTGTTGTCAGTGGGGTCATGGCTATGGTCATGGATCCATTATCAAAATTCCACTTTTCTCAGCTTTCCTGGAGGTATATTTTCAGGCTTGGAGGAAGCCTAATTTGTTAGTCACTAAAGTAATATGAATAATAAATAATAATTTTAATAATCAACAGTTGTAGGTCATTAATATAGAGAAATGATAGTACAATATTTTTCATATTGTTTCTTTATACCATTTTGTTTCTCAGTCTTCTAGCTGATAGCTCTGAATACTGTTATTTCTCTACTTTGAAAACCTGTTCTCTAATTGTTTGTGTGCATATATTATCCTTTTAAAGTTGTAATCAAATAAGAAATCTCAAACTCTTTTATTTATATAGATTAAAAAATCTTGGTCTTGGATCTGGTATTTAAAACAGATTGGGAAATTTTAATAATAATTTTAACATTTGTAGCACTAGGCCATACTTTTATAAGTCAAAATGTTATAGAATTTCTTAATTTGAAAAATATGGATACAAAAATTCCTTTCTTTTAGACATGCTTTCTTAACCTAAAGATCAGTTCAGTAAATCATATTAAGTGCCTCTCAGCACTTTCTCTATATTTTACAGTGCTTCATTACTGCAGATAAATATAGTTATAGTACAAATAATGGGAACATAGAATGCATGTGCAAAAACTTAATTGAAGGGGATAAATTTTTATGCAGCAGTACTTTGTTCCTCCTAAATATTTAGTAGGCCAGAAGTAATGTAAATGATGGTAGTGTTACATGTATTTTTTTAATGAAAAAATACACAATCAATTAGTTTAGTGGTTTTGATCTATGACAAGGTATGAAATCAAGTTGAAAGGTATTAAAAAAGGTAAAAACAAAGATTTTTGTAAAGAAACCACAGTTTTAAGTTTTATGATTAAATCAGCCATTGCTTTGCTGACCAATAAAATGGAAAATGTGTGCTTTTATAGGTTTATTAAAAAGGCAAACTATAGTTGCATGAAAAATAACTTTCACCGATTGAGTACAGGTGGTGACTTGTTTAAACTTTGAAGACATAAAGGCTTAGCATGTATGCCTGAAAAAGGTAACATGGCACAATAAAAAGTCTTCCATTCTTTGCTCATCAATCCTTTGGGTATTCCACGTCAAATAAATGCTACAACAATTTATAGTAAAAGTATACAGTGGAAGTGCCAACGTTAACACTTCTTAGGATTGGATAGTGTCCAAATTTTTCACACCAATATTTAATGTGAACTAAAATGTCTTTTCCATTGGAAATGTCAGCTGTAACATGCTTTCCTATATTTGGCAACATGCTCATGTGAAGTATGAAGTCAAATGAGCATGATGTTCTTTTTATTTTAACCATGATAAATTGTGTTCATTTGTTTAAGTGCAAGTGGCAGTTTTAGTGTTCCTACTATAAATTTTGGTTAACTTCTATTGACATGCTGTATTAAACTTAAGAAAAACAAATTACACTTCACCCATTTTAATTGACTAAATGTGTCAAAAACACAATAAGGGCAACACTAAGGGTCAGAGCCTCAGACTACACCATAATGGGTGTCATGGCAAGGATCCAGATTTTTGTATGTTTCATTTTTCATAAAGTTTTAGTATAAGGCATACATTTAACATTCACGTCCATGTCAAATGTGTAGCTAAAAAAATCTCTTATGTTCTAGTCCTATTGCACATATTCTATCACACTGTTAAAAGTTTCCCTTGTTATTTAAGGAGATAGTACTGATGAATATGGATGGACTTCTGTAAACACAAGATTTGGAAATTGACTCTGGTATTTCAAGGAATGAATTTAATGATTTATGTTGCACAAATGGATTATTGTAGCAACCCACAGCACAGGCCATGTTTTGGAATCCCATTGCCACTGCTGAATAGATGAGCATCTACCTGGTTGGGAGCCAGATAAAACTTGGCACACTTCACTCCTTTAGGAATTGACTAGAGCTTGTCACTTTTAATTCATATGTTTTATGTTATAGGGTTTACATATATTTTTCCCCTTCCAGAATTTCTAACTTGTTTTCTAAAGATTAACAAGTGAAATTTAAGCAAATCCACTAAGCAACTCTGGGCACAGTCCTACTGCCCTTGAACAAGGAAACCTTCCTTTGCTTCACTTGGGGATTTGCCTGAGAGAAGACTGCAGGATCAGGCTATCTGTAAATACCTGTGTCTTGTTGTTGTAGCTTTCCCATAAAATTAACCCTATTTCATGGGTCTAAACTCAACTTGATAATCAGTGTCTTATAAAGACTGCAGGTAGGATTTTCAAAAATGCCTAAAGGAGTTAGGTGCCTAACTTTGAATTTCAGTGGAAATTGGGCATCTGTCTACTATAGGATTCTTTGAAAGTCCCAACCTAAGTCTTTAAATCATGGTCAGCTTTGTGGAGGGAGTAAGGAAAAACAGTGCCCTGAGGACAATACCAATGCAGATGGGGCGGCTCCAGACATTTCGCTGCCCCAAGCACAGCGGCATGCCGAGGGGGATGCTCTGCCCGTCGCCGGTCCCGCGGCTCCACTGCGGGACCAGTGGACCCTCCTCAGGCATGCCGCCCTCGCGGCGACCAGCAGAGCGCTCCCTGCGGCATGCCGCCCCAAGCAAGCGCTTGGCGTGCTGTGGCCTGGCGCCACCCCTGAATGCAGAATACACAGGAGCAGCAGCTGCTATATCTTTTAATAGGGCATACGCCTCACCATAACAGTTAGCTGGAGCGACAGGACCATGTTTCCACTCCTGACTTGCTTCTGACTTGGGTTTCTGCTGCTGCTGGTGGTGTACCAGATTCCCCTGTCTAGGTGGATGGAATTACAAGAACTACTGTTATGCCAGTGGTGAAAGGGGTGAGGATTGCTCCTGGCACACCATAGGCAATTTTAGGCACTGTTTAGCACTCAACATTTTAGCAGCAACAGCTACATTTTGCACACACAGTTTTGTACATCCAAAACGTGGACTTCCATGCACAATTTGCCTCTTTTGCTTTCTAGAACTTTTAGAGCTATTGAGACTGATTCTAGTCTGTCTGCTTCTCCCCTCGGTCAAGTTTCTTCTTCCTAATTCTCAGATGGTAGGATTCTCAGATGGTAACTGATAGCAGAGGGGGAGGAATGGGACAGTTTACTTGGATGGCGTGGAGGAGGAGAAGAAAGCAGCCAAACGAGTGAAGGAGGCACTAACCTTCCAGCTGACTAGAAGAGGTGTGTATTTCTACAGGATTGCACATGGTATAAACCCTATTTCACCTGCAGTGTCCTAGCAATAATGCAATTGGTGGGCCTGGCATGGGCATTTTGTACACAATTGTAAACTGCCAGCATGGGAATATCAAAGCCCAGCCATTTTATAAAAAAGAGTTAATAATGAGATAAAAGAGATTTGGGACTGTTGGAACAATTTCTGAATCTTTGTAATAGAGTGTCTTTTTGGAGGAAGGAATGGATGATAGAAGCTGATTTAAAGATTCAGATGCTTTGGGAGGAATAGGTTTTAGTGTCTTTTACCAAGTAAAACAGGTGATGTGACCAGAAATGGCCCTCTGATTGGATACAAAAAGGGATAGCAAAGGACATAAAGTTCCTGGAATTCTTTCCCATTTTGATGACAGTGACTGCAAAATTTGAGTGTGTTTCTGGAGTAACAACATGGCTGTTGCGCATGTTGTCCATTGCAAGTCTCCAGATTGCCCAGCATTGTGAGGTTGATAAGGGCATTTGTACCACAGTGTTTAAATTTTAAGATACGATTTTCTGCCAAACGTGGGCCTGGGACTGATAATGGCATAGATGATGCATAGCCTTGATTTCAGATGGACAGATTTTGAGACCTGAAATTGGTAGCCAACAAGGAACCCCAATGGATGCTGGTAGCACTCTGGAACATTGGTGTATGATGGCTCTTGGGGTAGCACAGACATTGGTAGCTCTGATATATTTAGGTCTTATGAAAGGAGTTTTAAAGATTTTGTGCAATTTCAGAGAAAGGAGGGCCTGTCAATGACATGGCCAATTCCACAGGATCAGATACTTCAGTACAGTAGCTGGCAACCCATGATCTGGCACCATTTACCATCTCTATTTGCCTATCGGGCCTTTCATTTGCCAGTGGGATGAGGGGTTACTCAGATCCTTGTAGTGGATTCTTAGGTCAGAGGTTTTCAGTGGGGTGGTCTTGAGACACAGGCCTTAGAGAGAATTCCCATTGTCCCACCAGTGTTCAGACACTTAAGGATTTGGGGCAAGATCTTAACCAAATATGCAGATGTGGAAAGGAGGCAGCCGTGTTCAAGGCTGCATTTCTGGTAGTGGGTTGTTTTTTTTTGGAGTTTAGAGCTTGTGCCTGTGTCGGCGAGGGATACTTAGGGAGGGGCTTTGGAGTGGAGGGATTTACAATAGGAGAAGCAATCGGTCAGCTTGATCCTAAGGCTCTCCACAACAGATCAGGGTGGGCAAGAGGAATCCATAATGTTACAGGAAGAGGGTGAGGCAAGGATATGTCCAGTAGGGATATAGAGGACATATCCAGCACTGAGACTTATTGTGGAGGGGCCCTTCTTTATTGATGATGATGGAAGGCCCCTCACAACACAACTCTTTGATACAGTTTTAAGAAAGAGGCTGACAAAGTTGAGGCTACAGGTGCACGAATTCAGTTCCCACTCATTCCAGATTAGGGCTGCGACATCTTCAGCCCAGCTAGAAGCCAGGGTGATTCAGGCAATTGGGCAAGACCATTCAAATGCATACAAGATGTTGGTAAGATGCCAGATAGAAAATCAGAGTTAAGTTCCCTGTGTTTCTAATTTCAGAATCATGCCAACAGGAGCAGTTGCATAGCTCTGTGAGTGCATGGGCTTCTGGGTCATCTGGGGGTTTACACTTGGACCTAGGTAGTGGGAAGATCCTGAGCTAGCAAGGACCTAGGTAGTGGGAAGATCCTGAGCTAGCATGGAAGGAGGGGGGAAGGCTAAGGGACAAGCTGATGCTTGGGAGCAGGCACCAACTGTGATCATTGCTCACCTCAGTGAAAACAGTTTAGAAAGACGTAAAGAGGTCGACTTGATGATCAGAGCTAAGAAGGATTTGGGGCAGCTCTAGACTTTTTCCCCCAGGGATGATGATTATTTGGTCTGCCATGTTGCAGTACAGGGTGTGGAAAGGAGCTGTGAAGCTTGTGTGGGATGGGAGGGGGAATGGCTAACGACTACACTCCCAAGTATGTGGAGATGATTAAGGAAAAGATGACTAGCTGCATCATACAATTTACTGCCAGGTTCTCCCAGATATTTTAAGTGAATAAAGTTGCAACAGAATTAGATCACATTCTTGCCTCCTGTCTTTTCTGGCAAGGCCAGACAATATATGATTCCTTATTTCATTACAGTGTACTTCATATACACTGAAAAGGAGACTGTAATGAATCCATTGAGCTTTGAATAATTAATCTCATGCTACAAACAATGATGGTGAGGATACCCTCATAAGTGGGAGAATACAAATGTTACTTCTCTCCAGGCTGGCTCAGGAGAGATGTTGCCCAACAGAGCTGCTCATGGGTTTAGTGGAAGATTTTGCTCCCTGGGAAGGATGTCTGGTTCCAGCTAAGCTGCAGGGCCCTCTTATACTTCCTGTCTCGCCCTTGCACTTCCGGCAAGGGAGATGGGGCAGGATTAGCTGAGCCCAACAGGGTGACTTAACCCCCTTGGCACCAGAATGCGGCCACTGTGCCACATTACAGCAGCAAATAATGCTTTACTATTGTATGCACAGATTCAATCCATGTAAATCATTTTTAATAAACTGTAGCCTCTGGCTTTTTTCTTCCCATTAGCCATTATAGTTCCTGTTGCTCTTCATGGATTGTCCCTTATACACTGTCGTCTTATGCACTGATCACTATTTTGTACCACCACAACATTTTCCATCACTGTCCATCACTCTTCATTATTCACTGGGCTTTTCAACTGCATTCTGCCATGAGTATCTCCATACAAGCAGTAGATCCAGATTTAACTAGGGGTTTTGGTGTATATCTTTGTTTTAGATATATTCTTATCGTGCACCAATTAATTTAGGTCAGAGTAATTTCCTCATATCCCTTCTGTGCCCCTTTCTAGAAGCCTATAGAAGAATCTAGAAGCCTCTGTTAATTGGTTGAGACTTAGTCGGGGGCGGGGCTATCAGGGAGGCCAGGGCATTATAAAGCAGTGAGTCAGTGACCAGGGCTGCTAACAGGGAGTTTCAAGAGAGAGTTTGGGAAGAGGGTGAGGGACACTTGCCATTCTTTAAAATCTTTATAATCAAAACTTTTTGATTTAAACAAAAACCCTATCATTAACCTAGGAGAGGATACAGGCAGAAGCCCAGCAGCAGAGTGGGAGCTATCCTGTTTATTGTGCTCAGTGTAGCATGTATGATTACCTGCCTTGAGGGCGAGTGGCATATGTATGCATTCAGTGCAAGGAGCTCCTGTCTCTCAAAGACTGCGTACTGGCTTTGGAGGCCAGGGTGGCCGAGCTGGAGGAGCTAAGGAAGGCAGAGAGGTATGTGGATGAGGCTTTCCGGGACACTATAGATTTGTCCCACCTGTGGTCAGATAGCCCCTGTGCTGTTAAGGAGGATGAAAGGCTCAGGGAAGGAGAGCAGTCACCGGGAGCAGAGAGAAACCTTCCCATAGTTGGGACCCTCCTTCCAGATGATGTTGGGGTATTTTCTCACCAGGGCCAGCTTTAGGCCTATTCCACCAATTCCCCCGAATCGGGCCCCACACCTAAGAGGATCCTGTGCCCAGTGAGAATCCCTTCCCTGGCTAGAGGCACCTTTTTAATTTTTACACACCTGGTGGCACTCTGGGTCTTCGGCGGCACTTTGGCGGTGGGTCCCTTGCTTGCTCTGGGTCTTCAGCTGCACTTCAGCGGTGGGTCCTTCAGTGCAGCCGAAGACCTGGAGCAAGTGGATGACCCGCCACCGAAGTGCCGCTGAAGACTCGGAGCACCGCCTAGTGAATACAAGCCCCACGTGTTTTTTTTTTTAAGTTTTTTTTTTTTTTTTAAGTCCTCCCTGCCGAGGCCCTGCCAAAACTGTTGGAATTGGGCCCCGCACTTCCTAAAGCCGGCCCCGCTTCTCACACTGAGGTTACCTCTCCGGGGGAGGGAACTCCAGTCATTAGGAAAAGGTAGGTGTTAGAAATGGGAGATTTGATCACTGGAAACATAGACAGCTGGGTTTGAGATGACCAGGAGAACTGTATGGTGACTTGCGTGCCTGGAGTGAAGGTTGCGGATCTCTTGAGGCATCTAGATAGATTTATATGTAGTGCTGGGGAGGAGCTGGTATAGGGAAGGGTAGGAGAGATGTCCTGGAGGCAGGACCGGGGCTAGTGTTTTTAGCACCCTAGGCGCACGGCCATTTCGCTGCCCCGATGCCCGCGCGCTGGTCCTGCGGCTCGGTGGACCTGGCCACAGGTTCTGCAGAGGGTCCGGTGGTCGCAGCTTGCGTGAGCTGCTGCAGGCATGCCTGCGGAGGTCCACCGGAGCCGCGGGGAGCAGCGGACCGTCCCCCAGGAATGCCGGCAGCAGGTCCATGGAGCCGCCTGCCATCTTCCCCCCTGGCAAATTGCGCCCCAATAATCCTGGCACCTAGGCGATTGCCTAGGCTGCCTAAATGGAAGTGCCGGCCCTGCCTGGCAGCTCAAATTTAGGCTGCTAGGAAAGAGACTGAATCCAGGACCATCTATGGTGGCATTCTCAGAAATATTAGTTCCTGCACAGGGCCATGTAGGCAGGCAGAGCTTCGGATGTCTCAATGATGATCGACGATGGTGTAGGGAGGGAGGGGTTTTAGATTAATTAGAATTGGGGAAACTTTTGGATGGGGGCACTATACAGGAAGAATGGGGCTCCACTAAACCAACGTGGATCCAGACTGCTGCATTAACATTCAAAAAGGTTGCAGAGCAGTTTAAACAAACTAAGACATGGGGGAAGCCTATTGCTGCAGAGGAGCATGTGGAATTGGACAGAGACTCCTTGGCCTGGTCTACACTACGCGTTATAACCCGATTTTAGCAAGCGCTTAAAGCCGATCTTAGCTGCAGCTGTCCACACACGAGGTCCTTTATACTCGATATAAAGGGTTCTTTAAATCGGTTCTGTACTCCTCTCCGCGAGAGAGCAGCACTGAAATCAGTATTGCCTTGTCGGATTACGGGTTACTGTGACGCAATCGACGGTATTGGCCTCCGGCGCGGTATCCCACAGGGCAAACTGTGAACACTTTGGAAAGCTCTGAACTCGGATGCACTGGCCAGGTGAGACCGGAAAAGCTGTGAACTTTTGAATTGCATTTCCTGTTTGTCCAGTGTGGAGAGGCTCACCAGCAAAGGTAACAATGCAGTCTCCTGAGAACGAAAAGAGCTCCAGTATGGATGCACGGGAAGATATGGATCTGATCGTGTATGAGGAAGGATTCTGTGCAACAGAACTCCGTTCCACAAGACGAAATGCAAAAACATTTGAAAAAATTTCCAAGGCTATGAGACAAAGGCCCACCAGGGATTCAGTGCGTGCAGAGTGAAAGTTAGGAGCTCAGATAAGCGACTAACCAGAAAACCGAAAGAGAGAAACCGGAAGGTCCGGGGGCAGGGCCGAAAAACATGCGCTTCTACGGCTGGCTGCAAATGCAATTCTAGGGGGGTCCGCCACCACTACCCATCTGTGGATCTGAGGTGGGGGTGGTAATCTCAGCCATGGCTGAGG
>NC_133773.1:75055134-75065469 GCF_003597395.2 Chelonoidis abingdonii
TGACTTTAAACAATCCAGTTCTCTGATTGGTCCTCTGGTCAGGTGTTTGGTTACCCTTTCCAGGTAAAAGAAACTTAACCCTTACCTTACCTATCTATTTATGACACTGCCTCAAGATGGATTTTTTTTAAAGTATCAGATAAAATGGTCCAGAGAATGAGGTTCAGAATGAATATGTTGTTTTGCCCATGTTAATAAAATTCTTACACTAATTTAACTGAGAAACTCTAATGCCTCCCAATGCAACGGGGACTTGAAATTTGGCAAGGGAGTCACTCTGGTGTCAGGGATGTGCCTTTTGCTATATCTGTGAAAATATAACCAATGTTGTTTAAGTTACAAGTCTCTGAAAAATCAGTTTGCATATGTTCAGTAGAGACTAGTTAGAATTTGGCAGCTAAATTCACAGATTTCATCTGTATTGAGTATGCTTCAACCTAGGGATACAGTCGCTAAGCAGGACTTTGACTGAAATTTCTCCACCAAGCTACTATGGGTCAATGTAATGCCAAATGCAGGAACTGAGAGCAAGAATACTCTCGCTCCTATACTCTCAATGCTCTCCCCTGCTGGTACTGAGGCAGCATGGAAGAGGACAACACATGACTGAAATGCAGAAGGGTGAGGTGCCAAACTTTGGGGCCAGGGATGAAGAGGGAGTAGATTAAATCCAGGAGCGTGATGTGCTTGTGGTAGTGGGGAAATGGAGATTGGGATTGGGAACAGGTCCTGTGTTAAAAATAGTGTGTGATCATGTAATTAAAGACTGTCTCATAATACATATGCAAAAGGAGGCTGAATTAAGATTGCACAGGCAACCTTAATTGTAACATTTCCTAATTTTTGAGTGCTTCTTTACAACCTAAATGTCTTTTAGCCCTTCCTGTTATATATACTACACACTGATGTATGTGTGTGTATAGATATGTCTCTCTATTTATACAAACACCCCGGACTGCGTAATTTATAATCTTCCCATGGTGGCTAAGGAGTGGAGTTGCACAATTCCAGGAAGCTGCTGTAGTGTTTCACAATCCCTACAAGAAGACTGTTGTAAAACTGATGCTGAAGGAGTCAGTGATAGTTACCCTACAGTCTCAAGACACCTGTGGGCAAGTGAGGAATAGCTTATTTGTTAGGGTTTTGCAATTCCAGAGTCCAAAATATTTCAGCAAAACCTGAATTTTTATTGTTATTATTTATTTATCATTAAATAGTTTTAGAAATCTGAAAAATTCAGTAGGGTTTTTAATTGAAAACACAATAATATTTGCTTGAGAAATTATGAAGAGAGGTTTTAAAAAAATTTCTCATGAAGTATTGGCATATTTTGAGCAGCTTAATAATAACAACTTTGTCCTGCCAGAGATACCTATCAGCTATAAAACAATTATGCACAAAGAAATATCCTACTTTTACAGTTACTAAAAGCAGCAGAAATAACCTTCCACTTACATGCTCCAACTTTTACAAACAAACATTTGTGTTTGAAGCCTCCAGCAATTACTCTCACCTCAGATCTCTCCAAAAAGCCTTCAAGGTGCTTTCAAGTCATAAGGACTCTAAAAGAATGGTGGGTCACACAGATATGCAACAATTCTCCTTCACAGAGAGTCTCTTTCACTTACTGGGCTGAAGGGAAAACCCAACCTGATTTGGCTAAAATCAAACTTCCACTCCTTTTAATAGATGAACCTGCCACCCACTTCTCCTATTCTAAAATTCCCTACATGAGAATGCAACCTGATTGGAGTTTCTGGGGAGTGACTCCTTATTCCAACTCTAACATGGTATAGTTGCAGAGATATTTATTTCATCATGGCTTGCTATGCTTGGACATCACATATCACACCTCATCAGGTTTTGCTATTCTGTTTTGTTTTCCATTACACTTCAGTATTTTCAACACTGTCCATTATTTTGTAAATACTCTCAATCATCTCTCAATGCTCTTGACATTCCAACACCCTCCACCCCTACTAGGCTTTGTCCATCATTCTCCATCACGCTAAGGTAACTTGGGTGGCTCCATCATACCGTAGCTCATTGGACTTATCAGCTGGTTTCTATTTCCTCTCATTCTTTGACATTCTCTAGCATTCTTTAGTTTTTCGTTAGTGTTCACTATTAAGACAAACAAAATGAAACATCAAAATCTTGCTTTAAATGAAATATGGCATCTTAATATCTGTTTCCTTATAAATATACAGTTATTCATTATCAGACAGTTATTTATCCATGCCTACATTCTAGAAAATGTATTTATTTTCTTGCCAGTATAATCTTATATAAGAGAGAAACTGAAGAGTAAAGCTTCCCATTCACCTAGAAAATTTTCCCACTTGCCATTTGTGAGTAGTTCAAAACATTTGTCAAGTCCAGAACTAGTGAGTCAGAACATAAAATCACACATATTTCAGTAAAGTGTGTGTTCTTTATTTTAATTTTGCTTTTCTTTTGCTCTTTAATTTATGGAATTGCAGACCTTGATTACTTATGCTAAAACATTAATTTGGAGGACATCATAAAAAATTTACAAAGAAAGCACTTCATTTCTTCAGCCAAAATAATGTATTTTGCCTTCTTTAATGGCTGGATAAGTTTGAAAGTCCAGGAACTTCAGCATTTGTAGTTTTTTCTTTCAGATATGTTTTCTAGTTAAAGAGTTACTCTTTATCACAATAACTATCACAAATTCATTCTGGCTAGGCTGATTTGAACCAATGGTTTGTGTTTTAAGGATGGTGTTAAAAAGCTGACATCTGGAGGCAAAACATTTTCAGGGAAGCACAAGAAGAAATGTGATAATGATTTCAGGCATGTAGGTGAATTGTGCCCATTGCACTATCTTAGGTGCAGATGGTCCTCTCTCTGGCTAGTGCAGGGGTAAAGGAGATGACCCCGCTTCCTCCTTCTATTTAATGTTGCTAATGCCCTACAGAATAGTGTCTATGCATAGGGGAATGCAGTGACTCTGATTATGCCTGTTTTCTTGTGTGATAGCATGGGGTCCTGCTCCTTTGGAAACCCATTTAAAAGAAATTTGTCATTAAAATATCCCAAATAGGGCTTCTCTAGCTGATTCTGGGGTTTAGCAGAGGGCAGCAGATAACAGTCTGTACCAACCCCTAGAACCCTCCCAACCTTGCTTGGAAGGTCTATTTTACCATAAGGTGACTACATTAAAAATACATATCAACAATACTGAATGATCTTCATTCACTTAAAATAGGCACAATAGGGAAGGAACCACTTAAATCTGAACTAGGAACCTATTGAGCTGTGGGGTAAGAGCAGAAGCTTTTAGAAGTACTTATATTAAATAACGTATAGTAAGCAGGAGACTTGCCTTTTCCCTTATCACATGGTGGCATTAATACGAATAATTTATATAGTGTCAATGTAGCACACAGCACTGAACAACATGGATGAAGATACAATCCTTGCCCCAAAGAATTTATAATCTAAACAGAAACTGACACTATGGTTCATGCATACAGGGTAAATAGAAGGAAACAGCACATTTCAATTGGTGCGTTTTTTTTTTTTAAGTGGACTTTCTGGACGTGGAGTTTCATTAAGAAATATTAAGATGTTTGAGCCTTTGCAGAACCTCAATGTAGAATTGGGGTCTTGCATATCAGCTCCATCGCCCTCACCCCTGCAGTGCTACTATGGTATTCTGTGAGCCCAGTGGGTGAAATTTACCCTCGCTGCTCCGGCCATGGACATGACAATGTTGCTGGAAAGTAACAATCCAGATGTATCTCTGTGCTGCTCTAATTTTACAAGATTTGGCACAGCTTCAGTGCTGTTAAACTGTATTGTGTTCTAAACCTTGATACACATGACAAGCAAGACAGATTGTTTCCTTTAAATCTGGGCCTGAATATCATTGCTGGCTTTGAAAATTCCAAGAAATGCAATTTCACTTTAAATCACAATAAATTTATAAACTGTTATACACTGAAGAAATCATCTCATGGGAAATGGGCATAAAACTATATTGTTTTCATTAACAATCTGTTTTCACAATTGACTTAACCTATATTTACTGTTGAGGAATTTGTTTATACATTATAAAACACAATAAAACCATATTAACTATGTATCAAAGTTTCAGTTTTTATGGCCAAGTTGAATTGTTCATTTTCCTGGTTTAAAACCTAGGATAATTTCTGTCTGGTTAAGTCAAACACAACTAGCCAGTTCACTTACTGTCACCTACCTAAAAAAGGACACCAGTAGCATAGGTGCTGGAACTAGGGATGCTGGGAGTGCTCCCACACCCCCTGGCTTGATGTGGTTTCCATTATATACAGCAGTGGTGGGCAATCTGTGGCATTGATATATGGGGTTTACATGGTTCAATGGCTGTCAGCACCCCCAGTATACACATTTTTCCAGCACCCCTGACGAGTAGCAATTTCATTAATTAGTTAGTTCATTCATTCCTGTGTCTCCCATCTTCATCTCTGCCATGACTGTGCCAAGCAACAGTAGAACAACTGTGGAACAAATGAAATATATTTTAAACTACTTTTACAGTTTTGTTTCTGTCCTCCACATCCAGCTTTGTTTGGAGTTGGTACAACCCCTAAATATGGGGTTATCCTCCACAAATCAAGCTTTTAAAATGTATGGAAGAGAGCTTCCTCATACAAACAAGTTCTCTCACATTTTCTGGTTTGTTCTCGCAGCAGCAGCAGCAAGAGTGCTCTGCATACTAGATATCAGCATGCAAATAAGACATAACAGCTCACTTTGCATCAGAATACCTATTCTTAGCATAACTTTGCCCCAGAGGTAAGTATGTTCCTTCCACTGGTCAAAAAATGAACTGTTGCAAAAAAGTTCAGAAAGGTTCAATTTGTTTTCTTTTTAAAGGGTTTGAAACAGACCAATTTTTTCCACATTTTAAAAAAATTCAAAACATTATCTAATTTTTTTGGTTTACCAAAAACTGGGCTTTTGTGCTAGAAGCGGCTGTTTTGAAATTTCTTTGGATCTCCATTCTATTATCCAATCAGGATACTCACTACAATTGGTAATTTAGGTGGCCAATCATATACTACAAACAACAGATAGCATTTAGTCATAGACATAGCTCAAGTGAATAGTTCATATACTGCCCATTGGTTGAAATTAGATTGAATAAAATGTTCATTGAAGAGTTATGATTAATAAGCAAATGCATAAAAATATCAAAATCTGTTTACAGATTATTTCTGTTTGAAAATAAAGAAGAATTTTTTTTTAAATATATTATTCACTGAGAAGAGTTGACTACACTCTGATATGTATTACCTACTTCTCAGGAGCAACGAGGCTTAATTTACTATTGTTTGAAAAGGACTTTGGTATTCTAAGAAGGAAGGTGTTATAGTAATATTATGACTGATTACCCAGTTAACACTACTTTAGTAGAGGTGGTCAAATAATACTTCTTTGCATTTTGAAAATGAAATAGTCATCATATGTTTTTCCAGTACTTGTAACCAGGACCGGCTTTAAGCCAATTCCCCCGATTCCCCAGAATCAGACCCCGTGCCCAAGAGGGCCCCGCACCTTAGGAGTCTTTTTAATTTTTTTTTTTTTTTTATTCACTCGGCGGCGGAGGGGAGGGGGTCTGCTTCAGGGCTTCAGAGCATTTCAGTGCCAGAGGGTTCTTCGGTGCCACGGAAGACCCGGAGCAGACCCCCTGCTGCTGAAGTGCCGCCGAAGCTCCGGACCTCCGCCAGGTATTCAAATTGGGCACCGCCCTTCATAAAGCCAGCCCTGCTTGTAACCCTTCTGCCAGGTGGTTCCAGCAGCAATCAGGGCTGAGCTCAGTATCTAGGGGTTCCTTTTCAACAATACAACACGAACTGGCTTGAGCCCCCACCCAGTAACCTGGGAAAATTACATACCATCACTGGGTGCTTCTGAGAGGCAATACTTCCCAACTTGCAAGCACAGAGTCTGAGTGTAGAAATAAACTTGTAATGAAAGGAAGAAAGTCACCAGATATTAATTAGGGAAAGGCAGCAAGCAGGATTCATAATCATAAAACTGTGAGCAGGACACCCACCTCAGAGTGCGTGGGGCAGTGTCTTCCACCTCATGTTCTTGACTTCTACAACCATAAATTCTTTTACTGTCTCCTCTTTGCTGCCTCACCATACCTCACTCACAGCGGTTGTCCTTGGTCCGTGAGGACCCAGGGTTCAGAGGTGCATATATGTGAGTTCACCTCCCACCTAGGGAAGAGGGCACTTTGCTTGCTCGGCCATGTGACCACTTGCTTTGGCTGGCCTCTCACCAGCTGCCATTCTGCTCTGCTGGCCGCCCCACCAGCTGCTCGCCATTTCCACAGGCCATCTGTTTTTCTACTGTGACCTCTGTAGGTCAGTCTCTTGAGATTCACTTAACTTTTAGTGATTGTCAGCTCTTAGTGGGGGAACCTGAAGCAGGCTGGGAGGAAACACTGTTCCACCACAAGTGATTTCAGCTCTATTGAGCACTTAAAATAACAAAAGACTCCTATTGGAGCCTATTTAGCTCTGTCTTTAAACAGTGGAGAGGAACAGGTTAAACCAGACCAGGGACCCTTAGAAAGAGTGCACACCTCGTGACTCTACTGTATCCCCTGTGCAATCTGCTCATAGATGTTGACATTTATATGGCTGGTCCAGAGCTGTGCCCACACAGCCTCTTCTCCCCACAGGCCCAGAAGATCCAATATCTTCTGTATACTCCAGGCAGGATCCCCAGCATGTGTGAGTGTGGTCGGAGCGCCAGTGCTGGGAGAGAGCTCTCCCAGCGCTGCACTTAAACCACATCCTCTACGGGTGTAGCTTGCAGCGCTGGAAGCCGCACTTGCAGCGCTGCGGCACTGATTACACTGAGGCTTTACAGCACTGTATCTTGCAGCGCTCGGGGAGTGTTTTTTCACACCCCTGAGCGCGAAAGTTGCAGCACTGTAAAGTGCCAGTGTAGCCATACCCTTAACTAGTTCCTTTCAACTAAGGATTACCCCTCAATCAGGACAGGCTTAGCACAGTTCTGTTGCCATTTACTCGTACAATAAAGGTAACACTGAGAACAATTCATTACCCCTGCGTTCAGAACTAAAGTGGTTTGTAACCCACTACCAACCAAAGCTGTTCACTTTGAGCAACACAGCTCCTGTCCGCTGGATATCTGTGCAGAGTAAGTGTGTTCATGTAAATACAGTTTGCTCTTGAAGTCTCTCCCCCTACCAACTAGCTCTCAGGGGAGAGCTCATTCAGATCCTGCTTACATCCTTATTGTATAGTTCAACCAGTAAAGAGGAAACATCCATTACCATTTTTGGAAGTTAAGAAACTTATTGACCAGTGTTGTGAAACTTGTGATATGAGGCCTGGAAGTACTACAACTCCAGGAGATTTCATATAGTCCTCAAACTTGGCTGGTACTTTACGGCAGTTAACAGTAAGAACTACATGTTAGCATGAAGTCCCAGTATTTCACACTTTTCTTTAAACAAAATCAGATTTGATAATTTTGACATGTTAGGAGTTTTAATATTGGCCAGTGTAGAAGCGTCTGTGGAAGTAAAATTAAATATGCAAGTAATAGCAGTCTGGAGAATGCCTTGCTTTTACTAATATAGACTTGTGGAGAAATGGAGGATAAACAAAAGGTTTTAAATGCCAGGCTCAAGTCCTATACACAAAGGTACTGATTTTCTTTTATTGCTATTGAAAATGGATTTAAGAGATCAAGAGTAAAAAGCAGAGAAGCTTCTGCGTGTTCACAATATTTTTACTTAGCAGTTTGCTTTCACCTTTTCTGATAATGATATTATGTGCAAGCACAAAAAACCCAAAGGGTAAAGGTCTTGGAAGTTATATTGATAAACTACATGTGGTGCCCACAGCTGGCATAAAATATCTTGTTTAGGCTGTACAAATATATTAGCATGTCATGTTATCTTCATAAATTGTTCTAACTCATAAGTTGGGTGAAGGTCCCCCCTGAATCCCAAGACGGCTTGCTATTACCATTCATCAGCTGCTTTGACATTCATCACGCACGCAGTTGGGGTTGAAGTACTATGATTTTGGAGGGGTAGATGCTGAGTGAGTTATTAGCTGTGGCAGACAGCCTTGTTCCTAAACACTCTTGAGAAGATCCTTCATGCAGCAAAGCAACAACTGAAATGGTATTTTCCTTTCTGTGTACTGCTAAGAAGTTCAGAATACAAGCTACGGATTTTGTTTTCTCCCTAGAATAGTGTATTAGAAGTGAATTATGATTTTCCAAGCTTTCTAGAAGTTCACATAGGAAAGTTCAGGCATTTCAGAACTTTCACAACTCTCTCAATAGGACACATTTTTTGGCAGCGTAGCTTACATTTATAGCATGACCATACCTGCTCTCTGGCCTTCTCATAGACTCATAGACTCATAGACTCATAGGTCAGAAGGGATCAATATGATCATCTAGTCTGACCTCCTGCACAAGGCAGGCCACAAAACCCTACCCATACACATTTATAACAACCCCTAACCCATGACTGAGTTATTGAAAGAGTAGAGATAACTTGAACAGCTAATGGGATAAAATCCGGAGGGCCCGGACATCTTCATCCGAGGATATTAAAGAGGCCTGACGCGTGAAATATGCAGCTCGTTCAGCGAGAATTTTAACAATCGTCGAAACGTCGGGGTTGTACTAATCGACGGAGAATGCTAAACGTAGCCTATTTTTAAAGGGAATAAACGTGATCCGGGTAAGTATAGGCTTAGCTTGACGACTCTGTAGTGTGAAGGTTTGGAAAATAATTTAAGGGAGAAGTAGTTAAAGACATTGAGGTCATGGTAATCGGGCGGAATTGCAACATGGATTTACTAAAGGTAGATCGTGGCCAAAAACCTATCAGATCTCCTTCTTTGAGAGGTGAACGGACATTACTTAGACAAAGGAAATGCGGTAGAATTAATTACCCCTCGATTTCATAGAAGGCGTTAGACACGAGTCCGCATGGGAATGTTCAGTTAAAATTGGAAAAGATGGGGATGAAATGAAGTTGTAAGTGATAAGAACTGGTTAAAAGGGAGACTCCAGCGGTCGTACTGAAGGGTGAAGTCAGGCTCTGGAAGAGGATCTAGTGAGTCTCAAAGATCGGTTTTGGGACACGATCTTAGTTAAACCTTTTATTAAGATCCATTGCACAAGAGCGGGAATGTGCTAATAAAGTTTGAGGATGAACACAAAGCGGGGGGAGCTAAACAGGAGAAGAGCCGGGGATACTAATTCAGGAAGATTGGACACCTTTAAACGGAGTAAAGAATGAGAGATGAAAAATATAATATGTGAAAGTGCAAGGTATGCACTTAGGGATTAAAAAAGAATTTAGATATACGTGGGAGCATCAGTTGGAAGCGACGGAGGAGCGAGAGGACTCGGGTATTGGTTGATGCAGGTGCATGAGCCGTCATATGTGTCATGGCTGTTTAAAAAAGGCAATGCTGTTTTAGGATGCATTCAGGCGAGGTATTGCAGCAAGGATACGGAGTGTTTGTAACGTTTAATGACGCGCTGTGAGACCCACTGGAATATTGTGTGCAGTTACTGGTTGGTCCATGTTTTAGAAGGATGAATTCAAATGGAAACAGATTCAGAGCCGGGCTTATAGGATGATCGAGGAATGGAAAATCTCCTTATGAAAAGGAGAGCTCAAGAGCTTGCTTGTTTAGCCTGGCCAAAAGAAGGCTCGGGGGATATGCTTGCTCTATAAATAAAATTATCAGGGTTAACGTTAGGGAGTGAGAGAGATGAATTATTTAAGTTTAGTAGCTAATGTAGGCAACGAGGACGATGGGTGACAAACTGGATATTAGAAGCTAGGACTTGAGATTTAGACTAAGGTTTTAACATTAAGGGGAGTGGAAGTTCTGACAGCTTACTGAGGGAGTAGTGGGTGGCAAAAGATTATTGGCTTTAAGACTAAGCTTGATAGTAATACGTGGATGGGGATGTTATTATGGATTACTTTAATTTGGAATTGTGAATCTTGGATTATAGCAGATAAGTTGCTCAAATGGGTCTGTGAGGGGATGTTGGATTGGGATGGGAAACTGAGTTATGCAGAGAATTATTTCTTGGTGCTGCTGGTGAGTATTGCACAGTGCTGTCAGTGGTTTAAGCTGATCGCTTCATATTTGGGTGGGAAGGAAATTTTGCTCAGGGCGGATTGGCAGGGGCACCTGGAGGTTTTTTTGCCTTCTGCAGCGTGGGGATGGGTCGCTTGTTGGTGGATTACTCTGCAGCTTGATGGTTCTTCAAATCACAATTTTAGAGGATTTC
>NC_133773.1:75065494-75099615 GCF_003597395.2 Chelonoidis abingdonii
ATAACTCGTCATGGTTAGGGGTTGGTTATCTAATGTGTATGGGTAGAGGTTTTGTGGCTGCTTGTGGGCAGGATGTAAGCTAGATGATCATCATTGATCTAACCCTTCTGACCTATGAGTCTATGCGTCTAATGAAGTCATATGGAGAAGGAAGAGAAGCAGGTATGGGGTCATTGCTATATAATGTAAGCTACGACTGCGAAAAATGTGTCTATTGAGAGAGTGTGAATGTTCTGAAATGCCTGAATTTCTATGTTGAATTCTAGAAAAGCTGGAAAATAAATTACACTTTAATACAACTAATCTAGGGAGAAAACAAAAATCGTAGCTTGTATTTCTGAACTTCTAGCAGTAGTACAGCAGAAAGGAAGAATACAATTTCAATTGTTGCTTTGTGCATGAAGGATCTTCTTCAAGAGTGTTTAGGAACAAAGGGCTGTCTGCCACAAGCTAATAATCACTCAGCGCAGTCGTACCCTCCAAAATCATAGTATATCACCCAACTGGTGCGTGGATGAATGGTAAAGCAGCTGATGAATGGATATAGAAGCGTCTTGGGATTCAGGGGGGAACATTCAGGTCAACTTATGGTTTAGAACAATTTATGAAGATCACATGACATGTAATATATTTGTACAGCTAAACAAGATATTTTATGACATGTGTGGGCACACATGTAGTTTTATATATAACTTCCAAGAATTTTAACTTGGGTTTTTTTGTTGCTTGCACATAATATCATTACAGAGAAAGGTAAAGCAAACTGTAGTAAAATATTGTGGATACAAGAGAAGCTTATCTGCTTTAACTTCTTGAATACTCTTAAATCCAATTTCAATAGCAATTAAAAGAAAATCAGTACTTTGTGTATAGGGACTTGGAGCCTGGCATTTAAAACCTTGTTGTTTTATCTCACATTTCTCAACAAAGTCTATATTAGTAAAAGCAGGCATTTCAGACTGTTATTACTTGCATATTTAATTTTACTATCCACAGACGTCTTCTTACACTGGCCAATATTAAAAACTCCTAAACATGTCAAATTATCAAACTGATTTTGTTTAAAGAAAAGTGTGAATACTGGATGTCGATGCTAAATGTAGTTCTTACTGTTAACATTGCAGTAAGAAGTAGCCAGTCAAGTTTGAGGACTTTATAAAATCTCCTGGAAGTTGTAGTACTTACCAGGCCTCATATCACAAGTTTCACAACACTGGTCATATAAGTTTCTTAATTAACTTCAAAAATGGTAATAGGATGTTTTCCTTCTTTACTGGTTGAACTATATAATCAGGATGTAAGGCAGGTATTGAATGAGCTCTCCCCTGAGAGCTAGTGGTAGGTGGGAAGAGCTTAAGTAGCAAACTGTATTTACAATGGAAAAACACTTATCTGACACAGATATTCCAGCGGACAGGAGCTGTGTTGCTAAAGTGAACGCTTTGGTTTGGTAGTGGTTAAAACCACTTTAGTTCGAACGCAAGGGGTAATGAATTGTTTCTCAAAGTGGTTAACCTTTTTGTACGATGTAAATGGCAACAGAACTGTGTAAGCCTGTTGATGTGAGGGTAATCCTTTAGTTGAAGGAACTAGTGTTAAGGTATGGCTAACTGGATTTAAACAGTGTGCAATTTTCGCGCCTCAGGGGTGTGAAAAAACACTCCCGAGCGCTGGAAGATACAGTGCTTGTAAAGCTCAGTGTAATGTCATGTGCCGAGCGCTGCAAGTGGGGCTTCACAGCGCTGAGGCTACACCCGTAGAGGATGTGGTTTAAGTGAGGGTGGGAGAGCTCTTTCTCCAGACAATGGGGGCTTCGACCAAATCACACATGCTGGGATCCTTGCTGGAGTTAGAACAGAAGATATTGGATTTTGGCTGTGGGGAGAAAGAGGCTGTGTGGGCAAGTCTGACAACATATAATGTAACATCTATGAGCAGGATTGCAAGGGGATGACAGTAGAGTACGAGGTGTGCAATCTTTTAAGGGTTCTGGTCTGGTTTAACCTGTCTCTCATGCTTTAAAAGACAAGAGCTAAATGGCTAAAGGAGTCTTTGTTATTTATAATGCTAATATGAGCTGAAATACTTGTGGTGGGAATGAGTTGTGAACTGTAATGAAATAAGAACTGATGGAATGGATAAGACAGAGTCTGTCTGGGTAAAAATCACGTGGGTAAAAAAGCTACTAGAGTTCCCTGAGATAGTGCTTGGGTGTGCTACAGACCGCGGGATCTGATGGATATGGATAGAGACCTCTTTAATGTCTTAATGAAGTAAACACAAGGGGAAATGTGTGTGATATGGGAGACTTCAACTTCCCGGAATATAGACTGGGAGAGCAAGCTTGCAGAATACATCATTGATGTACAAGGCTACTCCACCACCTTTGCCTTTCTTCCTGTCTTTTCTAAACAGCACATAGCCTTCAATACCCGTACTCCAGTCATGAGTACTATTCCACCAGGTTACTGTTATCCCTATAATATCCGGTTTCACTTCCTGCACCAGTATGCCACTGCCACCCTGGAGTGGCACACAGGCAGGAGAAGTGGCCGGCACCATGTCCCTGTGGTGCCTGGAGGAGGGGGGCAGAGGGCTCCGTTCACTGTCCTCGCCTGTGGGTGCCATCCCCGAAGCTCCCATTAGCCCTGGTTTCTCATTCCTCGCCAATGGGAGCTGTGGGGTGTGTGTGTGTGTGTGACCGCAGGCAAGAGCAGCAGGCGGAGCCCTCTGCCATCCCTTTCCCCAGGGGCCACAGGGACGTGGTGCTGGCTGCTTGTGGGAGCGGCATGGGGTCAGGGCAGACAGGGATATGGTCTTAGCCCTGTTGTGCCACAGGGCTGGCAATCGCGTGGGCCAGATCCAAAGCCCTGACGGCCCGCATCTGGCCCGTGGGCTGTAGTTTGCCCACCCCTGTTCTAAAGTAAAATTTCCAATGGTGTCTAAGTGATGTGGCTCCCTGTCCCATTTTAAAAAGCACTTAGGAACAAAGCTGTGCAAATAACTGATTTTCTGGTTCACTGGCTATTTGAAAAATTGAAAAAAATGTTTTGAGTTGACCCAAAATGAAAATTTTAAAAATATTTTGATGAATCAAAAAGTGAAAAACAAAACAAACACAACAGTTTGTTAAACCTGAAACAAAACATTTTCTTTTGATTTTTTTTTAAATTAATTGAAAAAAATCAGTGTTTTGTTTTGAAAATGTCAGAAGGTTTTGGGTATTTTTTGAATTTTTAAAAGGCTTTTCTTGACTGAAACTATTCAATGAAATCAACACAAATTCACAAAATTCAGTGGACAAAGTTCAGTGGATCTGAATCTGCATTTTTTCATTGAAAAAAAGTTTTGTCCCAAAATTTTTGCCCAAATCTACTTAGGAGCTCAGTCTGAGACTCAAGCCACTTTTGAAAAAGGATTTTAGATATTATGGGAGAAATTTCTAAATCACTTAAAATTTAAATTAAAAGACCTTTAAAAATCTACATTGTTTTTTTATTTTTTCCATTTCATGTAGCTTGGACATGAAATTACAGTGACCTACGTTAAATCTTTGGTTTGTCTACAGCAGTACATGGCTGCAGTGTTTGGCTCTGGACTAATAACTGGTGGCATACAATCCCAGCAGTGCACCCTTGTGCTGTCAGTCACAAGATCAGGACCTTGGGTTGCAGGTATTGCAGGGGTTTTTAAGGAAAAAACCCTTCATTTAAACACGTTTCATGAAAACATTAATCTTTTTGTAACAAAAGCAAATTTGGGGACTAAACAATCTAGTTTTATATACCATTCTTATGGCTAAGGTATCCAAACTCCTCGGTAGACTACTTGACATTGTCTATTGATATGGGGACTTATAAACAGAAAAAAAAAATCCAAAAAATAATATTATGACATATACAAGAACAGTCTTAAAAGAAAGCGTAGGGCTGATTTTACAGTGAGACCATGTGTGCATCTCCCTTTGATGTCAAGAGGAGTTTTACATGCACATTTCCAGGGTTGGACTCCCCTGGAAGTGAGCCCTTATGCATAGAGCTCACATAAATGTTGCTATTGCTAACATTTAGAATAAATCATCTCTTACAAGAACAGATTTTTCATATCCATATATGTCAGTTCTAATTTTGTTTCTCCTCTTCTACTAAGCAACGGAAAGAAAAACCATCCATATTTTAAAACAATTTCCTGCATTTTCATTTCATTGAGCTATAAAACTTTGAGTTGAAGCTGAGATTAAGAGTAAGTTCAAGTAACACTGGAAATGTTGTTAACTAAGGCCCCAGTGCTGGAAAAAGGTGAAGACAATTAGGATTTTGCATTGGCTTAGGAGTCCACACTGGTGCATCTATTTACTGTGTCAGGATCTAATGAAGACATTTTACGTTAGCTCATCACAGTATGATCTGCTCTAAGTGGCAGTGTATAGTTGTGCTTTCCAAAGAAACAAATTGTGATACTGTCACGTTCTGTCTCGTAGTCTTGTTCCGTCTTCGAGGAGGAAGTACAGTGTCAAACTGATAGCTGGCACAGTATACATCATCCAATGTAGCTAAGTATGGTGGACAGCACATTGAAAGAGGAGGCAAAGCCCAGGCTCTGCACAGTCCCTCTCCCCTCCCGTTCACATGTGGGATGGAAAAGCAGAGCAGCTCTGCAGAGCCTGCTTTTCCTCCCATGCTGCAACCCACATTACAGGTAGCCCACTCAAGGGAATGTTATGCCCCCTTAATTCCTTGTGTGGATGATTAGGATTGATGATAATCCTTTATATGTAATTTTCTTAGACCCTCCCCCTCCAGAAAGAGGTGCTGGGGTAGTCCCTAAATTCACATACTGGTGGTTTTTCTGTTACACCATCAGTATTATCTTTGACAAAGATATAACCTATGCAATTTCTGTATATCTAAGTATTGCACTTTGAATATAATGTACGAGATTGGAAAAGGCTCTTTAAAAGGCAGACTTTATAATCAGATTGGAAGGAAACAAATCTCTCTCACTCTCTTCATATTGGATTATGTCAAAGATTAGCTCCTATTTAAGCACCATTGTACAAAGTTTTCCAAAGGATTTTTTTTAAAACTACTACCACATGTTTTGCTCCATTTAAATAGCTTACATATTGGGTATATGAGATTGATAGTATTGGTTCCAGTCATTTTGTGAGTCATTTATTCATTAGACGGTTAGGTTGAGAATTTATTTATGTTATTTATTAGATGATTGGCAAAGTGTAACTCATTGATACTCTGTCCAAATCTCTGGTTAGAAACCATGGCAGGAACGAAAAGCACACAATAGACCATTATTATATAAACAATGTAGATCTTTTCAGTGCATAAGAATATACATAATTGTTCTGCATGTCCATTATCGTAAAACTTCTACATTACTGTTCCCATTTGAAAAAGCTAGCCAGGTGATTAATATTCTAAGTTTTCTTCCACACACAAGATTAAAGCATTATTTACTTTTCAGACTTGCAAACACTTCAAAAATGAGAAATAATGTACCAAAAAATTAAAACAAGGCCCCCTCTCATACACACCAGATAGTCAAGGAACATACACATTATGCAAACACTGCCATCACTCTGCTATCCATCTACTATCGCAATGACTAGCCAGCATAAGGATATGAATAATAATTGGATGAAGTAAACCTGAGCAAGGTGAAGGTTGTATTGGTAGGATGAGGTAGAGACTGGGAAGGGTTTGCTTCCATCCTATAGTCACTCTATCAAGGTCCTTGAGCCCCAGACTGTAAAGTGTGCAGCAATGACTGCAGTAAACACTGTCTACAATATAGGGTTATGCAGGAGATTGTACTCCATCTTGTCTGATAATCTTGACCTGGCTTCGGGTACACATGTGCGGTACCTCTATATTGGACTGTTATATTGTATTGAAAGCACTGGCACTGAAAAAGCAACTAATGGTCCAGAATGTAGGTCCCCTCCCCACCTTAACAACCAATATAATTGAACACATAACATCTCTGTATTTTGTGCTCTTCATTGGCTCCCAATTGGACATGCTGTCAATTTAAGATTTCAGTCCTTATTTTCCAAGACCTTCAGTGAACTGGGACCAGGATACCTAAGAGACCGCCTCACCTTTCAAGACTTACTTCCTTCATCCTCTCCTCAGGATTTATGGAACTTTCTAACTCCTGGGTGAAGTTTGTGATATGCTAGAGATTTTGGCTGTTTTGCATATGGCATGACACTATGGAACTCACTTCTCCAGGAATGAAGAGCAACCAGAGAACTCAGCATTTTTATTTTCAAATGTAAAATCTCTTTCTTTCACTTTGCTTTCCCACTGAGTGACAACTTTACAAGCATTTATGGGGAGGTGGGGAGAGGATCAGAAATCAAAGAAATCCATAACTAACTCCTCTCCAGTGCAGGTGGAGTAGAGAGGAATTGGTAACAATTTAAGTAATCCTGTGTTGCGATTTGGTGGTTCCCAGTGAGTCTGATGCTGGGTAGAAATCATGGGACTTCAAGCCAATGCGATTCAATTCAATTCAATAAAGCTTTATTCAATATGTGCACAAAGAGAGCCCCTAGTATAAAAAATCAGGCAGAGTCCCTCCAGCAAGGAGCCCCTCCCCTTGCTACTTTATAGCACATGGTGTTTATATAATGTTATATAACAACTTACATAACATGAACCTCTAACCAATCAGAGTTAAACGAACCCATGCTCATAATGCTCCAGTCCACATGCTGAGCTCACACCCCTCCCTGTGGCCTTCTCCAGAATGTTCCTAGGCCAGTGAGCCACAGCATGCTTCCCTATGCATAAGCGCCCTGTAAACCACTTTTTATCTAAAATAAACACAACCAAATCCTTCACCTGTAAGTATGTTTAATTATAGAAGGCATTAAGATACTATGGTGATGGGCACTATATAAAAATCAATACAGACTAGAATTAACAGACTACATACAAAAATATTATAGAGTATTGTAATAGTGCCAGAAGCCAGCAGCTGGGAATGAACTACCGGGGATGGATCACTTGATGATTACCTGTTCTGTTAATTACCTCTGGGGCATCTGGCACTGGCCTCTGTCAGAAGACAGGATGCTGGGCTAGATGGGCCATTGGTCTGACCCAGTATGGTCATTCTTATGTTAGTGATATTTAGGGCAATAACAGCTGCAGATAGAGCTTGCAGATAAAAAACAATTCACTGAAAAGAAAGGAAAGGACTGGAAACTATTGATATGATTGAATTTAGGATACAAACGGAGGGTGGAAATGATCATTTTTATTGCCGATTTCCATACCTTCAGCATTTAGTGTACGTGGAAAGATGCCAGTGCCAATTTTGCTGGGCTCAAACAATATCTCCAGTGGTTTAGGAGTCGAAATGCATAAAAAGGTGAGGCTTTGTCAGTAGTAAAGTTGCTTTATATTACATTGTAACAACAAGTATAGATTAGTAATCTTGACAATTTTATAATTTCATGGTAGAAAAATTGGTGCAAAACAGAAGGCAATCCACTTTCCTGTAATCCACAGGCCTGGGTCCCATTCTCCCATCACAGAATAGGAGAATGGAAATACTTCTATCCTATAAATAGGGCCAATGAGCTCTTGTTGGACTGTTTAGCTATTATGGTACAGGGAGATCCATAAACTCCTCCAGTGAGTCTTGCAAAGCTCCCCGTTTAAAATGTAAATCACTTTCTGGAGCTTCCGATCCTGAATACACTGTAGGACCTCTGATTTCCTGGGATCAAAGAGAAAGGGGCTCTCTACCTCCAAACTATGCAGCCATCATTAGATTCTGATATGTAGGTCTGGTGTGCCCAGCTCACCTAACAGGAGAATTAATGGGGAGCTGATCTCTAAGTCATGTCTGTGAAGGTGTTATGCACACTGATATGAAAAAAAAGAGTTAATTAATTAACAGTATTATTAGTGATCCAAGATCTGACTCCCCTTTAACTTAAATGGGCTTTACAATTGTGTAACTCAGTTGACCTCATTATAGTTACCCCTGATCTATGCTGGTAGAAGTGTCTTATTTCCCAAACCTTGGAAAATGTAGCAATGATTTATTAAGCCTTGGGTAAAAGGATACCCAAAGAACAAGGGATTAATTTGACGAGTGCCTCATCTTTATGCACATTACAATTTGTTACAAGCTGTGCATATGAAACACTACTGTGCTCGATGCACATATATTCTCAGTGAACTTCAAGGGTGCAATTCTCTTTATTATAAGGCCTCTTTACCCTGTATGGCTTAAAAACTGTGTCAGTACTGCAGCTGGGGGCAAACCTCCCAGCCTTGGTATACAGATTAGCAATAGCTCAACTCGAGATAGTACAATAAAAATGACAGTGGCGACGTTGCTGGGCACCTGAGCTCAGAACCCAGGGCTGGGGTGAGCAACGTCCTCACAGCTATTTTTAGAGACTGTCCGAAAAAAAACAACTAATGGTGCAGAACGTAGGTCCCCTCCCCACCTTATATCTATTTTCTTATACCAAACCTGTGTAAACTATGTTGATTGCAATGAAAGAATAATCTAGTAAAAGTCTACATGTCTATCTATTCACTTCTTACTGACAACTATAACTACAATATTTTGTAAATTCTATGTCCATGGGAACTTTATGTGCATATGAATGTAAACTGGTTCTGATAAACACATTTACAAGATATATCAAACATGCAATTTTGTAACTCCAAGATTTTGTAATCCAAGGCCCAGTACAAAAATAGCAGCTTCTAAAGTATTGTACTAAATATACAAATATTGCATTAAAAGTTATTTCTAATAAGTAGTTTGTTTAGTTTATTGAGGAATATATAAGGATAAAGGAAATGAGTGAGTATGAAGTACAGCTGGTATATTAAAAGAGAGCCTATTTGACAACCGCCAAATACCCTGCAGCAAAGAGGTTTAATAAAACAAATAGAAAAAGCACCAGGATGTTTTCTTTACTGCAGCATTACCAAAAAGTAATAAAGCAACCAAACATACAACAAACAAAGTAAACTTGAACACTGATCCTACATTATTGGACTGCTAATAAATCATACTGATGATCTGCTTTTAAATACAAATAGATTTGTGAACAGTGAGAAGCAAATATGAAAGCCAACTAAAATAGCCGGTGTGTATCCTAGTGAGGATAATGTCTTCAGGAAGTAATCACTGTAAAATGATGGAAAAATCAAAGTAATTTGATGGCCTATTTGATGTGTCTGGCAGGGTTGTGCAACCATTTAGGCGACCAAGGCAGTCGCCTAGGGAGCTAGGATTTGGGGGGCGACATTTTCTTCGGCAACGACTGCAGCGGCCGGATCTTCAGCCGCCCTAGTCGCCGCCGGCATTTAGGTGGAGGGAGCTGGGGCAGGGAAGCGCGGGGAGGGCCACCTGCAGCAAATAAGGAGGCGTGGCACGCAGGGGAACTCCCCGCCGCAGCTCACCCTTCCCCCACCTCCTCCCCAAGTACGCTGTCGTTGCTTCACTTCTCCTGCCTCCCAAGCTTGCGGCGCCTAAGCTGATTGGCGCCGCAAGCCTGGGAGGTGGGAGAAGTGAAGCAGCTCACTCCTGCTCCGCCTCCTCCCTGAGCATCCTGTTGCCGCTTCACTTCTCCCGCCTCCCAGGCTTGCGGCGCCAAAAATGGAAGTTAGGACAATGAAGCATCACATAAAAACAGCCAATTAGCCAGTGAACATCTCCCACTACTTTTTCACACACCATCAGCACAAGCAGTAGCCCAAATAAAACCAACAGTTCAACAGTTCATTGCAAAATACACACAGAGGTGCTTAAAATCTTAGAGCTTTTATACCATAACTCTAAGTATTCCTGCATCCATACCAACTTATGCTGTGCTCCCACCAGATCTCACATCAATTCTCCATCACATCCATCGTTAAATGCTAACAAGATCAACAAAACTGCCTTCAATTTTTCACTCCAGTGACCCATTTCTTAGCTCTTTACAAAGCTATTGAATTGTTATATAACAAACCCAGTCACCATTGCCCGGCTCAGATTACGATTATATCCGATCTGCTGTCTCACTCAGATCCACTCCTCATACCTAGCATCCCCTCCATTGCAGCTTAGCTGGAATCTTCCTTTGCTGATGAGGTTTCAGTATTTTGGGCTCTTCTACCTCCTCCATGGCTATACAATTAATTATCTTCTCTAACTCTCAACTGAACTTTCCAGTACATTTTCTTCTTCACAAAAAGTCACCACTACATTCCCTATTTATACTCTATTTTCAATGGGGATTTATCCATCACCATCTTGGATAATCAGGAGACTGTTGCAGTCCAGACTTATTAAAACTTAGCTATTTATTGTGGCCAAAGTTATGCCATTATAGTGTTTTAGTAGCTAGTATGTTTCTTTTATGCTGAAGCTGTAAAATATAACAAAGGCCTATTGTGCTGAATGTGGGAAAGCAAATAATTTTGAAAAATGTGATTAATTGTGTAAGTATGGACCTTTTAAGTACATGTGGTAAGCACTATACCATGGGAATGGCACTTACTGCTCTCTTAGTACATGTCCAGTGAAGTAAACAAAAAGTTAAAATACAGCCTATACTCTCATTGGCATTCATTAACATAGCATTGAAAGCATGAATAAGCCACATTTCATAGAAAAAGACTCCAGAAAGCTGTCTGCTCACATTAACATTATTCAGTTTGTGGATGCCAAATACGCACATAGCTGGTTTTATGGAATGGAAGAGGAGATGGATCAGCAAGGAAAGCTATGCGTTGGAGGGCAGAAAGCGTAGGGGAAAAGTGAAAACTGCCAAAAGCCAAGCAGAGCTGGACCTTGCAAAGGAAATTAAAACCAATAGTAAAAGTTTTTTTAGCCATATAAATAAAAAGAAACCAAGGAAAGAAGTGGGACCACTAAGCACTGAGGATGGGGTAGAGTTTAAAGATGATCTAGATATGGCCCACCTAAGTGAATACTTTGCCTCAGTATTTAATAAAGGTAATGAGGAGCTTAGGGGCAGTGGCAGGGTGACTAATGGGAATGAGGATATTAAAGTAGAAATTACCGCATCCAAAGTGGAAGCCAAATTCAAATATCTTAATGGGACTACATTGGGAGGCCTGGATAATCTCCATCCAAGAATATTAAAGAAACTGGCACTTGAAATTACAAGCCCAATAGCAAGAATTTTCAATTAATCTGTAAACTCAAGGGTCATATACTATGACTGGGGAATTGCAAATATAGAGCCTATATTTAAGAATGGGAGAAAAAACGATCTGGGAAATTACAAGCCTGTTAGCTTGATCTCACTAGTATGCAAGATTTTATAACAATTTTTGAAAGAGATAGTAGTAAAGGACATAGAGGTAGTTGGAGATTGGGATAAAATATGACATGGTTTTACAAAAAGTAGATTGGCCAGACCAACCTGATCTCTTTCTTTGGAAAAAAAAAAAAAAACTGATGCAGAGAGCAGGATCGGAATATCATACAAGATTTGGATGATCTTAAAAACTAGAGTAATAGAAAGGGGATGAATTTTAATAGTGTGAAGTGCAAGGCCATTCATCTATGGACTAACAACAGGAATTTTTGCTATAACTTCGGGATGTATCAGTTGAAGGTGACAGAGGAGGAGAAAGACAAGGCTGTATTGGTCGATAACAGGATGATTCTGAGCTGCCAATGTGGTGCAGCCACGCGAAAGGCTTATACCAGGTACCGGTGAATCCTCATCTGGAATATGGTGTGCAATTCTGGTCTCCCATGTTAAAAAAGGTGAATTCACATTGAGGCAGGTGCAGGGAAGGTCTACTAGAATGACCAGAGGAATGGAGAACCTACCTTACAATGAGATTTAAGGAGTTTGGCTTGTTTAGCTTAACAAAATGAAGGATGAAAGGAGATATGATTGCTTTCTATAAATACATCAGCAGGATAAACACCAGGGCAGGAGAGGAGTTATTTGAGTTAAAGGCCAGTGATGGCACAAGAACAAAAGCCATCAGCAAGTTTAGGCTTGAAATGGATGAAGATTTCCAACCATCAGAGGAGTGAAGTCCTGGAACATCCTTCCAAGGGAAACAGTGGGGGAAAAAAACACCTAACTTTTTTCAAGACTGAGCTAGACAAAATTATGGAGGGGATAGTATGATGAAATTACCTACAGTGGCATATGGCCCATCTGTGACTGCAGTGGGCAATTATCTCAACTGCCAGAGGCGGGTCACTAGATGGAGGGGGCTTTGAGTGATACGAGAATTCTTTCCCAGGTGTCTGGCTGGTGCATCTTTCCCACATGCGCAGGGTCTAACTGATCGTCATGTTTTGCATTGGGAAGGAATTTCCCTCTAGGTCAGATTGTTTCCCCCACCCCCATCTTCTTCTGCAGCATGGGGCACAGGTCATTTTCTGGTTTGAACTAGAGGAATCTCTGGAACTTGAAACCTTTAAATCGAGATTTGAGGACTTCAATAACTCAGCTAAAGGGTATGGGCCTATTACAAACTAGGGTATGGGCCTATTACAAACTCTGGCCTTAAAGTCTATGAGTAGGTCTGTGGTAGTCAAAAACATTCTATCGCAGAAGTGTGTTATTAATTTATATTTTTCTTCAGTCTTACTTTACTTCTTGAATCTATCCAGATATTTTTTTAAAAGGCTGAAATTAATTTAATACTACGCAGCATTCACATTCACTCTGTTCTCTCATTATATGTAATTGAATATTTCTTCTTATCTGTTTATTTACCTTTAATTAGCTCAAACATACCACAAACCGAAGTTGCCTGTGGTTTTCTAGCAAAAATCCACACTCTAGTGAAAAGAAAGGTGGGATAAACCTCAGATCTGTGTTCATGAGGGATTTCACATTGCTACTTTCACAAACCTAATATTTATTTTAAAGTTGAAAGGTAATTGCAGTTTATTCCATCCATGCCACAGAAATATGGTTCTGTGGTCCAACATGCTTTTATATATTTTCTCCTGTTTCAGTGTTTCAAAGTTCTATATGTGATCAGTTTACATGCAGTAAAAAGAGGAGCACAGTTTTTTAACATGGAATGACCTGTGCTACATTCAGCAGCAACTTATGCTTTTCACCAAAGTGGCTTTATGGGTTTCCCTTACTGCCTATGAAATTTAAGTATGGTTGCAAAGGAAAAAAACCCTTTCCTTTCCTGGTTCTGTTGGCTGGATTTTATACTTGACCAAAGGACCAATTTCAGGTATGTCTCCCTTATCCCTCATCTTTCATCGGGGCCTTTGCTCCCCAAAGAGAGCTAACAAAAGGATAAGGGGCAAACATGAACAGGTTTATTCATAGATTCATAGACTCTAGGACTGGAAGGGTCTTCAAGAGGTCATCGAGTCCAGTCCCCTGCCCTCATGGCAGGACCAAATACTGTCTAGACCATGCCTGACAGACATTTATCTAACCTACTCTTAAATAACTCCAGAGATGGAGATTCCACAACCTCCCTAAGCAATTTATTCCAGTGTTTAACTACCCTGACAGTTAGGAACTTTTTCCTAATGTCCAACCGAAATCCCCATGTGGCAGTTAAGCCCATCTGCTTCGTTGTCTACTCATGAGAGAACTAAGGTGAACAAGGTCTCCGGCCCAAGACACCCTTTAGATCTGAAAACTGCATAGTCCCCTAGTCCTCTTTTTCCAAACTAAATAAACCCAGATGCTTCACCTCCTTCTCATAGGAGTTCTCGAACCTTACGTAGTTCTGTGCTGCGTCTGACCCCCCAATTGCTCCACATCTCTGAAATGCGTGCCCAAACTGGACACAATACTCCGTGAGGCCTAACCCGCAGAGTAGAGCGGAGAACACTTCTCGTGTCTTTTGACAGCACACCTGTATCATCCAGAATCACGTTCTTTTTTAGCAAGGTACATCACTGTGACTCATATTAGCGTGTGGTCCACTATGACCCCTAGATCTCTTCTATTAACAGTTACTGTTAACAGTAAACAAGGTAAATAAACGCAGGTAAGTATAACATAAGTAAAGATTCAAACAAAACACTCAGACCCAAAGTACAACCAACAGGTGACCAAAACATAACAGCACTGGCAGAAACGAGGAGGGCTTGAAGTCATCAGGACAGTCCTGAAGCCACGCAGTGTGCAAGGCGGTCAAAGCAACAGAATAGGAATCATAAAAAGGGTAAGAGAAAGACTGAACTAATAGTGCCTGAATAATCTCGATGGTACGCTCACACCGAATACTGCATTACAGAGGTCATCTCTCGTCTCAAAAAGATATACTGGCAATGGAAAAGGTCAGGAAGGGAAATAGAAATGATTGAGGGGTTTTGAGGTCCCATAGAGGGAGATTGAAGAGGCAGGATTTTCACCTTGAAGCGAAGAGGAAAGGGGATAGGATAGAGATACAAAATGAGAGGATGTGGAGAAGTAGATAAGGAAAGTATTTATCCTTTCCGTATAGTACAAGAACTAGGGTCACCGAGATGAAAATTAATGGTAGCAGGTTTAAAACAATAACAAAGAATCTCTTCACAAGTGCAACAGTCAACTGGGACCCTGCCTTGAAGGGGAGAGTTGTGAAGCCTAGGACTATACACATTAAAAAGAGAACTGGATATAATCATGACGTAAGTCAGTAATGCATACCAAGATGGGTAAGGAATGGTGTCCCTAGCCTCTGTTTGTCAGAGGGTGGAGATGAATGTCAGGAGAGAAATCACGTGATCATAACCTGTTAGGTTCACTTCCTCTGGGGCACCTGGCATTGGCCACTGTCGGTAGACAGGATGCTGGGCTGGATGGACCTTTGGTCTGACCCAGTACGGCCATTCTTATGTTCTTATGTTAAGCCCTAACCCAAGGCTATGCCTAGATTAGACTAGGTAGAAAAAAGATGTTGGGTCTCCACCATATCCTGCAGCTTTAACCAATGACACTGTCATGATGGGACTGGCTCCGGTTCCAGGTCCAGGTGACTCGGCAGGAAGGAAGACAGGACCTTCTGGCACAGGCTGACGGATGCTCTGTTCTTGCTCTTCTTGCCGCAGTTCTTCCCTGCATCGTCGTGGGTGGATATCTGAGAAGGATCAGAACGCCAGGTGACAGCTTGTTCTTGCATAAAGGCATGTACCCTCCTGACAATCCTTAGTGTGGTCCTAGGCCTACTCTTCAAGGTGAGCAGCAGCACTCAGCAGCACTTGCTACCTCCCAGACAGGCAGTCCCTCCTAACATAACTGGTGAGCTGGTCTTATATACCGTCCTAGTTGCTGGGCAGACTCCCAGCCAGGTGACCTGTCAGTTTCCTGCCTTTAGACAGAAAAGGCACCAAAGGTAACAGAAGATGGGGAAGAAGGATGCCAAACATGGATTCCTGGTTGCTGTTAAGGGGAATCCAAGATGGCATAGGAGAAAACAATGGCAAAAATAAAAATTTTCCCTTACAGTTCCTTGTATCTCAGTCCTCTGGCCTTGGCATAATCTAACCCTAACTCTACATATCAACGGTGGGATTTATAAGGGCTGTAGAAAATGTAGCATTTTTTCTGCCAGCAACTTTGTCATTGTATTAATTCTGGGCCATCTGAGATCAAGGAAGTGAACCTTAAAAGTAGTAATTATTAAATCTAATTTTCTTCCCACGTTTATTTAATTGATATTTTACAAACAGAAAGCCCTTCAAGATGTAGAAAGATGTAATCAATTTGGAATTTAAATCAAAGCAGAAGATTCTTATTTCATGATTTTCTACATTGTGCAGCACCTGAGATGTATTTTGATGAACTGTGACATATGGAATGTGAGGATGATCAAAAGCTGCACGACTGTCTCAAAAGTAAGGGAATAATCCCTATCTTCAATGTAGCAATGACTGACCTACATGAAAAGCCCTTTATGTTACCCGAGTACACTATGCTGTATTCTAAATGATGTTCCTGAATAACATTTAATAACAATCATGAAACATCCATATTGTGCATAGGGTGTAAACAGTTAAATACAGGTGGTTTTTAGCCTCTGCCACACTGGGATGCTGAGGAGTGCCCCATTCAGTTTCTGATTGTTTACAATCTCCTGCTGTGCCCGCAATGTGCTTGAATTGTGCTTAAACTTATAAATCTGCCTTCAAAGGCAGCTTGGGAGGCAGAAGTGTGGCTTGGGAATTTTAAATGGAGAGGCTAAGCAATGGCTACAAAGAGCTCAGTTGTTGCAGTTTGTTCCAATTACAGCACACACTCCAGTGTGAAATGTTTGTGCCAATCTAATAAAAGAAAAGGGTACACACAATGCTGAAGTTAACACCTTTGTAATGACAGACCAGCTCCATTACTACTACAAGGCAAGCCCAGAGCTGAGTCAAGTTTGGTGAGCCGTGATTATAACTATTTGCAAAGATTTGAATTTATCTTCAGTATGACTTGCTAATTGGAGGCTTCTTTGATTGGTCTATGGCTAAGTGGCTGTTTAAAATCACTTACGTTTTTAGAGCAGAATAACAAGAATTACTGGACTTATATTTAAGTTAACCAACCCTCAGCCATAAAATAAAATAAAAAAAAAGATTCTTGCAATTAAATGACTGGAATGGTACTTGCATTCCTCTCATTCCCCTCATGAACCATTAACATCACAGAACTGGACATTTGACATTTTTCATAATAATGTATAGCTCTTTTTATAAATGAAGCCAGTAACAAGCCATCATAGAGGCAAAATGTCTTTTCTTTGCATAGAGAGTGCTGTCTCAGAGTTGTGGCCAAATGAATTGCTGGAGATCCCCCAATACTCTCGGTCCCTCACCATTCATACATATCGTTAGTGACTCATCCAGGAAAATATTAGCATGTCTCCTAATTTATTCACGTTTCCACTATAATGCTGCAGAGGCGTCCTGGTGCTTGGACATTTATTTTTGTTAGCCTCACCTGCCAAACAGATCATTTCCCACTTTATTATATTATCATTATTTGTACTATTTGGGAAGTATATAGCCACATATATATCAAAACACTACTGAATGCCACTAGGATAATGCCAAGAATAGTTATGTGATATGTATGAAAAGGAGGCTTCTTCAGTGCATTTAGCACTGGTTGATCAGATCATGTGCAGTTGGCACTCTAGATTTGGATTTACAGAGATCTGACACAGAGGACTAACTGGGAGGCTGAGAGCAGCATGTCCAGGAATGATAGCCATCTCCTCCAAACCTAGGGATGAGAAACAGAGACTGGAACCCCAAGTTGAAGAGAGAAGGACTAGAGGGTTCCTGTTTAATAAAATGTTCACAATATTTTTTCACGATTATACCATAATGCACATATAGACCTGGTTGAAATATTTAATTGTAGATTTTTTTTTTGGATCAAAGTAACTTTTTTGTCAAAACAAATTTCTGCGGGAAATATCTGCTTGACAAAATTTTGGGGGTTTTCATTGGAAAACTGGGAAAAATCCCCTTCAAGATAAACTGATGAAATGGCTAAACTTCATTTTTGTCACCTTTTCCCCCTAAAAAGAAATCACATTTCTTGGATCTATGCATTTGCACAGGCAATCTTAATGTGGCCATTTCCTAACTTTTGAGGACTTGACTCTGCAACTTGGACATTCATCTGAATTTTTTTGCATGTAATTTAGATTGCAAGTTCTTCAGGGCAGGGACTGTCTTATGTGTATCTAGCCCAATGGGCCCTTGATCCATCTGGGGCCTATACTACTGTAATGCAAATAATTTCTATGCATATGAAATTAATGGCACCTGATTTAAGATTTAATATTTGTCATTCCACATATGGGGAAAATATTAGACATTTTCCCAAAGTCAATGAAACTTAAACATTTTAAATAAATTTGCATTTGTACATCATGATAACATGCTATTCCTGCACATTGACACACTTTAATAACAATAGCACTTGTTGATGGCATGATGTGAAGGTGTAAATCCTGAGCGGCTTCTGACCCAATAAAAATATAGAACTATATTAATATCTTAGATTACAACATGGGGCAGAAGACCAGGGAAAGAAAGTAGGAAAGAAGGGAGGGTGCTGCTTAAACTTATGTAACAGAATACAAGAATAGGAAATCAATGCCCCTGGGGAAAATTCAGAAGGGGGGATCCCTTACAATCGAGTGGTGTCACTATCCCCCAACTGTCTATCTCCAACAACAGCATACATAGTGAAAACATGAAGAGCTATTAATTCTTCTACCTCATGCAGGTAATTCTCTGCTTCCTGTGCAGATGTAAGGGAGTGTGTTGGGAGGATCAATTTTTTCAGCAATAAAAGCAGATGTCTCACCTACATATTTTAGGCTATAAATGTGACAGAGACGATCTGTAATATCCTGGACAAACCTTATGGAATTAAGATAAACCTTATTGATTTAGGGTTAATTCCTTTGAGACCGAATTAGAAATGCAATTGTGTATGTGTTATTGTGTGCGCCTTCTCTAGTAAGAAGGGGATGCTAATGAATTTCCTCCACTATCAGCCCTTTGAAGCCACCACTGTGGAGAGGTTTGCATATACTAGTTCAGACTGGATTCTCCAGTGACCAAGAGACAAAAATGGGGTTTGGTTTTAAACTAGGTCCGGGCCTTCTTCCTGATTCAGCAAACGGACAGAACCTCTGGTCCACAGAGGACCCCAATCCTTAGTGAAGGAGTGGAAGGACTTGGCCTACTGAGATCCATAAGACTGGGTGCCAGTACTGGGCTGAGGCTGTTATGAACTGCAGCCATAGAAGAGACCTCTTTTGTGGGGTTTGAAAGACAGAGTCCATGTTAGAGTTGGGGTGATGTCTCATAAGCTAATTAGTGAGGAAGTAATAGTAGCCCACTTGCCTACGCAACCCACTGGTTAGTGTGTGTTACATGACCCGCTTGGTGCCTGATCCAGAAAAGAGGCAAGTTTCTCCCATTTCTTAGCTACAAAGCCTGGCTCTTTGGCTCAAGCTGTAAATTTCTACCTGTGTAAATCCCTGGTCCAATCCCTGGGTCAGCCAAAATGGTGGCTGTTACACAACTCTGAATGTCTTTGCTATTGTTAATTGGTTATGGCTTTAATTCTGATTAACTGACTGGTGAACAGGCATGGGAAATCCAAAATGCAAAAAGAGGATTTCTGTACTTTGCTAGCCCACTTACATTTCTATTTGACTAGTGTCTTCCCCTGTGCATTGGCCAAAGATTGCTTGGAAGCCTTCTTGCCACTGCCTTTTCTGAGCTGAGAGAATTGGTATTCAATTTTAAATTCCTATTCTTCTTCTTCCAACTTTGAATTTTCATTTGGTCTCTCTCTGCTCCGAAGTTATTGTGTTCAAGATCAGAACATTTTCCCTTTCTTACATTAGCCTGTTCCTTTGCCTCATATCTCAGTCATCTTCTCTCTCTCTGTAGGCTTCTTTTACTACAGGTGTTAGCTGTTTGTCCATTTGCTACAGGAGAAATAATGTCCCATCCTTCTCCTGCTGTAGATTCTGGATCTCTCCATTCCTTCTTTAAGCCTAGATTTTCATATTTGCTTCAGTAGGTGACATCCTCTACTACAGTTACTCTTACTGCAGACTCAACTTTTTGTGCTGAAGCAAAGTACTATAGCAATCAAAATGTTTTTATCTTTCCCTTTCTGCTTCCACATTAAACAGAGACTTTTTTCTTCTGGTTCTGGATGCATGTTGGTTTTAGCATTCAGTATGAAACATCACTGCAGGCTGACTTAGATGAAACTAGAAAGAATTAATGTTTGAGTGTTCTTTTACTACAGTCTGCTGTTACATTCTATTATTTCTTGCTTTTTCATTTTAATATATTACCAGAAAGTAGGAACACATTCCCAACTTGATTTACTGTCACATTTCTCCCCGACTTCTGTAGACTGCAGCCCTCTCTACCAAGTATCTACCCTTGGGGGCCAATTCATCCCTGCTGTAAATGGAGCTACAGCAGATGAATTTGGTCCTATGTCTTTATTCTTGTAATTCCAATACTGTTCATGTGCCATATGATTTGAATGCTGTACCTTGAATGATTGCCTCTGCTCTGGCTAGATTGCTATTGACTAGAGTTGGTCAGGAATTTTCCACTGAAATTATTTTTCAATGTAAAAGCAGTTTCTCCTTTGTCAGACTACATGTCTCATCATGCACCATCGTCTGCTCTCTGATTGAGGTACTTGGTGAATCATGAGAGTCACATAACTGCACTGCATCATGGGAGATATAGTCCAGCCAAGAAGCCTGGCCTATAGGGAAGAGTGTGGGCAAGCAGTACCCGAACTACAGTTCCCTAGAGGTACCAGAGCACCATACACAGATCTAAGTTAATGCTGAACTGATTTGAAACAAAAATGTTTCATTTTGGTTCCACAAATTAGAATGAAACAGTTAAATCCAGAAATATTGAAAATAAACATTTTGACATTGGCCTGGAGCAGTGAACCATGGCCAGTGGGAACCGTGATTGGCTGAACCTGTGGGTGTGGCAGGTAAACAAACTGGCCTGACCCACCAGGGGCTTTCCCTGAAAAAGCGGCCCAAGTTTGAGAACCACTGAAATAAAGAACAATCTGCCTTAATAGTTCAGTCCACAATTAACCCTTTTCCTGCAGCATCAACATTTGCTAACTTGGCAGGGTTTTTCAAGAAAACGTTGGTAGCCTATTACACAAAGTTATGACCACATATTCAATATGTGCAGTAGAAACTTTATAAATTTTTCTGATGCACATTGATTATTGCTATCCTGAGGGATTATTCTTTAGCAAACCTATTTAATTGATAAAGGTTAACATTTTCAAAAGCACCTAAGTGACTTAGGAGCTTGAGTCCCATTGACTTTCAATGAGACTTAGGCATTTTTGAACAGTGTACCCAAAACTACATCACTTTATCTCTCTCTCTCTCTCCATACACACACACACACACACACACACACACACACACACACACACACACACACACACACACACATTTAATTTCACTTCCAGAATATTTTAGAGAGAGAATTTTTCTAACATACAGCTTATGATTTTCTTTTTAGTTTAATATAATTTAATACATAGTCATCTTAATTATATCAAAAGAAAATTATAAAATGCAAAGTATGCAAATTTTGGTGATTTCTAGCATTGTGAGAAAACTGTTGTTTCCTCTCAGCATTTTTTATTTACCTTAGATCTGAAGTGGTTACCTGTTTAAATTCCTTTGTCCCCTGCCCCAGCACAGTGGACGAAACACTTTTCAGGATCATGCATATCTGAGTTATTCATACATATTTGTTGAACACATTTGGTTCCAATTCTGACACAGTCTTTCTCTCTTTTGTGTACAGCCTAAGAACACAACACAGAAAGCTAATCTTTAAAACTGCTTTAAAAATCAGGAATACGAGGGTTGAGAAATAACCTCCATGACAGACATGGGCTGCTGTTGGATTAGACATGCTCTCGCTTGAACAAATGCAGAGTTTACACAACTGCAATGCAATGTACCCTAGTCCCTGTTACAGCCCAATTTTGAGTGTTTCTCTTTTCCCCTTACAGGCATAACATTATTCCTGATCTTGAACTATTCAGTAATGGGTTCTGGCCTTAATAAAACTGTTGTAAAAATGGACATTCCCTTTTCTCCTCATTTTTTTTTCGGGGGGGGGGGGGGCACTAAAAAAAATAAAGGGAAAGTTTCAAAAAAAGATTTGACAAGGTAAGGATACTGTTTCTGTGCCAGGGCTGCCTGGGGGGGGGGGGGGAAGGGGGGGTCTTGTATGAGTCTATGAGTCTTCCCGGAAGAGGACAGAACTACATTTTGAAAAAGACTGATTTGGAGGGCTGTCTTTACTAGGCACTCAAGTACCATGGTGATGGGTGTGGTTTAAGAACCTAACCAGAATGTAATAGAACAGATGAAGGTGAAATTGCTCCACCGTCAAGTGTGCAGGATCATTTTGCTGGTCCTTATTTTTGATTATTAAAGGTTATATCCTAAAATATGCTGATCAGTCATATTTCCCATTGAAGTCAACAGGAGCTGAAAGTCAGTGGGAGTTATGAGTGATCAGCATTTCTCAGGATTAGGCTGTACACGTGCAGTTACTGATTCCCCACTGCCTGTCTGCTATGTATATTCCAATTGTTCTTGTTTCTATAATTACACTATGCAATCATCTGATGTCCAGTACCAGATCCTTTTTAGGTTAATAGCAGATCTTAAAGGGGGTCAGGGTGCCCTTTTGGCATGTTTCACATACCCTGTACTGTGCTTTTGTGGAAAAACAAAATCATTAAAATAACGTTATGCATGAATGATCATTAAACAGCAATATAAGAGCTTGGCATGTTTAGCCCATATTTGTGGTTTGGGTATGTCTTTTAATCTGATGCTTTACTATTCTTAAGCACTCCCTTTTTAGAAACAACCAATAGCAATGTAAACAGTTTCAAATTACTTCCCCCCGTTTTAAAGGAAACAGAACTGCAAATGCAACTTAGTAGAGAACTCCCCCAAATAATTTATATAAATGTAGTTTATCTTTCTGGCATTCAGACATCACACTTTTTACCCACTTTTGTTTACAACACCTGAAGTAGTTAAATTAAACAAACATAATTCATCCATTGGTACTAAAGCTGGAAAGAAAAGATACTTTATATACTTGTTTTTCCAAATAAACCTGCACAGTAATGCACATTTTGTACTAGATGGAAGATTTCACAATTTTTACATTTTACAAGCTTTATATTTCATGTTGCTTGTACAAATCACTGTAGAATTATGCAGGCATTTGCACTTTATCACATTATGTTCCTTTTGATACTACTTTTTATTTTAAATGATTAATTTGACACATATATACAATTGTGAAGTTTCCTTTGGAGTTTTGACCATTTTTATTTCTCCTTATTACAACTGCAAATAAATTAATTGAAAGGGTAGATATTTACATGGAGCATTAATTCAACAAGGAAAAACAGTCATTCAATCTAAATAAATCAATGCAATGATTTAGCGGAAGCAATCCGTCTTTCCTCTACTCTCCCTGTTCTTCATTCCATCTCTCTCTTCTCCTACTATCGTTCTGTAGGATATGAACTGTTTCAGTCTAATAAATTCCGTTAATTATTCTTGGACATCAGCAACTCTGGTGGTCTGTCCTGGTCCTAGTCTCATCACTGGGGATTTTTACAGTCATGTTTATAACCCCACCTGCAAACTTTACCCTATCCTGCTTTTTATTCTGGACATTCATAGCCTTGCAACTTTCCCAGCAACTCTAGGGTTCACACCACCTTTCCTCCTCCACCATGTACAACTTTATCATTTTAAGGATCACCTTCCCTTTCTGCATGACTGAGATGCTGTCAACACTCAAGATCTTAAAATTTGACTCTGCCCTCCCTAAACTCTGTCTCTCTATCCTCTTTAATATCTGCACATTGCTCTAATTGGCAAAGTCTATTTCCCTAATTAATTTCAAAATATATACTGTCCACTTTCATCCTTCTTAATGCCCTAAGTATTATTTGATGACAAGGGAAGGATCCAGTATCATAATTTTATCTTTTCATTGACTCGTGACCAAATTGATTATCTTCAATTTTGTCTCTCCTACTGCACCACACCAGTACGTGAGTACATGCAAACTCAAATACATGTCGGGTTGTGGAGATAAAAAGATGCAAATCAAAGGAGAGAGAGACAGAGTAACTGGCAAGAGCAGACGTGGAAAGAATAGGCTTACCATCTACTAAGCTTCCCTCTATAGTTTAGTTGAGAAAAATCAGAATGGGTAACCCAAGGGAAATTCTGGATTTTTGACTTTTTTTGTTCCCACTTGGGACAAAAAACTGAAATATTGAAACTTTTAATGGAATGAAAGTTCCAAAAAATATATTTGACATATCTTATAGAAAAGAAACACTGACATCTCTGAAATAAAATATTGAAGTTTGGTTTGTTAAACTGAATCAAAAGATTTAATTTCAAGCAATTTTAACTCTAAACTGTATTTGTCCAAGGACCTTGGTGCTTCATGGGAGTTGTAGTTCAGGTGCTTTCTGTGCTCATGTTCCCTGACCATACTACATATGCCACAACATACTTGCAGTTATGTGACTCCCCAGGATGTACCACATGCTTGGCCAAAGAGAAGAATGGGGACACGAGGCACTCGCACTACAATGCCATAAGTCGTCATGAAATTTAGGCAGATGCAGTTTCATGTAGAACTGACTCAAAATGTTTTGGTTCAATCCAATCAAACCAACTCCAAATGAAGTTTTTTTTTTTTATTTTCCCAATGGAAAAATCAAAACTTTTTGGTAAAATCAAAATTTTTATGGAAATTACACTTTCTGTCAAGTCATTTGGACAGAAAATTCCCAACCAGCTCTACTCTAGAGTCTGAAAACTCAATTTCTCCATTTAGTCATCATAGAGGTTACTGACATTTCTAGGTGCCTGTTCTGGACTATTTGCTTTCCTACACCATATTCTCCAAAATCCTCTCTCTGTCCCTCACCTCAATATATTCTAAGAAATTTACTACATTTCTTTTTTGAGCTTCATTGCTGCCTTGTGCTTTATTAATCTTCAACTTGGCACCTTCCTTCATTCACTGATGATATGAATGACCTACTTTAAATAAGCATCTCACTAAACTGCATTTTACCTTCAATTTTCACCTTCTAACCCATGTCTTATACATCATTGGCACCATCATTCATGCTACCTCTGAATATTTTTAATCTTCCCCTTTACGAAAAACCCTTTTGACCTCTCATCACTCACTATTTCCAGCCTCCTTTTCCTCAGCAATACTCTGAAAAAAGTGGTGGTAACTGTATAAGTTGCCTGTACTGGATAAAATCTGATTCAAACATGCTAATGCTATTTCACATAAATTGAACTGATATGGAATTGCTGCAGCAAAATCTTTGCTCAACTGTGCTAAGCATTATGGGGAAATCCAATAGTAGCTAAAGAGAAATATAGCACTGCAATCCAGATACACAGACCACTGCACATCCATATGAAGTCTGTTAACCTATATGTATGTAAACACACAGATATCTCTATATTTGTTTTATATCTCCTTGTGTATTACTTATATACTACAATTTAAAGTGATCTGAATATTGCATTGCTTTAACTCAGTGCTATTTTAATGACATTTTGGAGTTGTGCATATGCACAAAGAGCATATACATTTTTCCCTTTGTGATTGGTTGCAATTACTTTTGGTGTATCCTGTACACTAAGAAATAATATCAAACTAACCAAACATTTAGCTTTCCCAATTAGATTTATATATTAAGTTTATATTATATAGCTAGAGAGTGTGGAAGAGCATACAACATTACAAATATAATTATTTCTAGATTTTTGACACAAAGTATACTCTGCTGCTTTAGGCAACTCTACACTATATTTTTTGCTATTAGCTCTCATGATCAATGGGAGATCCATGTAGCACCATTGTCTGACAACAACAATGGTTACAGTCAAGGGAATAGGGTGCATCTGACAGGAGACAGCACTGCTCACAAAGCCATATATTTGCTGTATTTAAATTTACTGCTAGACTTACATGGTACACAACACTCAACTGCAGTAGTTACTGTTCACACAGGATACAATTCTCCCAAGGTGTAACTCCACTGACTTACGTTGAGCCATACTAGGCACTATTTTTGCCTCTAATCATCATGGACACCACTGGCTGAATATATACAACTTCAAATGTACACATACACACAGTCATTATAGGAGTAAAGAACCGGGAAATTTTATAGAGCCTGTTTGGATGCCTGAGTTACTACCTGATTTTTTCTTGTATTTCCACTCCTGCAGCCAGATCATTATATTAATGGTAAACAACTCTATGACAACGTTTCATAAGCCATGATAGGTACCCTCTCCTGGCCTATATAGTGCACACATATGCTACTGTCCTTTCCTTAAAAGACTTTTATCAGAAGTCATCTGTGTTGGGACTGATTGTATAAACAATGTTTGCTGGCTAGTTTGTGACATATGCCATCAAGCCATCTGGTTTTATGATGATTGCCTCACTGTTCTGTCTTTTTATGCTTGGTGCACTTTTCTAGGAATCACATTATACTGTACCTGAGTCTGCTTATAAGTGCCCAGGTGTATTGCAAGGGTGTATGCTAGGATGTAAACCAGCTCACTGGTGACAGAAAATTTTGAGTACACCTTTCCCAGTTCTATTATATTCAATTTTTGTTGAAATGGACATCTTTCTAAAGCTTCTGAGCATTAGTCTGAAAATGAGTCTGGAACTCAGAAACATAAGCTTTTTACTTCAGGCCAGATTTAGAAAGTGCAGAGATACCTGAATAGGATGGAGAATGTTGTTATACTTACATTGCACCTTTCATTTCAAAGCATCCCAACATATTTGTAAGTATAACAAACTGATACGTAAACTATGCAGAAGAATCACTTCATTCACCATTGAAATGATATGCTGAAATCAAAGGAAGCAGTTGTTCAAACTGTCCATAGCAAGAGTACATAATAGTAAATTCCTTTTCTCACTGAAACTTCAGGACAGGGTTAGGTAGGCCAGTTGGCATTATTTGAAAAAGTCAAGGTGTTAATTACAGTATCCTTGCCAAATTCCAAGCGGCCCTGAATGGCCACAAATCTCGGTTTGACATCTGAAAGTCAGCATCTCTAGAAGCCCCTCACTGAGGATGTTTAGCCAATACAATATCAGAAGGAAGAATAGCACCTGCTGAATCATTGGCACAACCTCCTTCAGCACCTAGGTTTCTGTTTCTGGACTCCAGGCCAAGTGCTGAACCAGCCTGAAGCTGCTTAGTTTGACATAGCTGGTAGGTCACAACACATGATACTTTAGTTTGTTTTGTAATGCTACAAAACGAACAAACCAAAAAACAGCAACAGTTCAAGTTTAGGTTTATTTTGAATAAAGGGCAAAACTATGGTTGATTTCTGATTCCCCCCCTTTCCCTGAATATTATCCTTAAGAGTGTAATTTAAACCTACAGAGGGACTGAAAATTCAGAGTCAGAGTCAATGTCCTCACTCTATTAAGCCTAGATAGCACATGTGATCAATAACACATCCTTACGCTTTTCTAAAACCGGTACAATTTTCTGGCATGGAAGGTTATGTTAATGAGGAAGTAGCTGCTTAATTCTGAAATTCTTAGCTTTTGTTTAAATTTGACCCTTAAGTGGTGCTTTTTCTTCAATGCTTGGGGAGTTAGATGCACTACTCCTATTAAAAATACTAACATGGCACATGCACTGTGTGATGAAATATGCATGGGGCCATAAGAAGTATAACATTTTAAAAAATTGCTTGTCAAAATGTTGTCTATAATTACATCATAATGTTTCATTTTCCACCAAATATCAAAATATATATTCACTGAGTTAGTGAAGTTCACTCTCTGGTCAGGTGACAGGATTATTATGAAATTCATTATTAACAATATATTGTAAATATTATGACTAGTAGGAAGTGTAGACATATTGTACTGTATCAGCATGTCAGACTTGTGGGTGAAGATATACATGCTTCCTGAAGATATTTTAGAAAGAGAGTTCTGACCTGAAACTAGAAGTGACTCAGTTTATTCTGATGTTTAATTGTAATTGAATTGCAGAGAAGAAAGTTATTAAATGAATAGCTGTGATAGCAGGAAAGGCTGAAGGTATCTCTAAAAGGATAAAGTACGACAGCTGAAATAATTAGCAGCTTTGGCAGTACTGCAACCAGAGTGCTTGTATCTATTATTTATAGAGCCATAAATGCACTTGGTGCTTAATGGAACATTTTAAGAGACAACATTCTAGCTCCTAAGACCTTGCAATCAGACACATATGATAGAGTGAAAGAAGGTGAAGAGTCCTTACTGATCAGGAAATCAGCATAGGAAGTCCTGAGAGCTCTAAAGGCAGATCTGAAGATAGAAAATCAAGTGGAACAAAATCTAAGTGATGCAGACACTTTCTCCACCCTGAAATACTCTCTCGCTTTATTCTTGATTCAAAATCCATTGACGATTATACCTATATGGCCTCAGAAAGAGTTAACTAAGGGCAAATACCATTTCCACAAAAGCTGTGCTCCATGAATCTCTCTGCTTTCAAACAGTTTGGCATAGTCTGACTGTTTCAATATGGAGGAGTCATGACATGATCCAGGAAGTTTATTAAAACATTTGCAATGTTTTGTTTAGCATGGTATAATTCAGGGCATTATAGTAGCCTACAAGTGGAAGTTCTTTTAAAGGATTAGAGTACATTGGACATTAGGGAAAAAACTTTCTTTACTCTTAAAAAAAAAACCAAACAACAAAACAAAACAAACAATTTTATGAGAAATTGCACCATTACTTTAGATTTGGTTGTAAAGGTGTAGCAACTCATTACCATATTTTAAAATACAACTCGTTGCTTTAGCACTGGTTTATCTCTGGATGTTATTCCTCGTTTAAGTGGGATGCCATGAGTTGGTAGAATGGTTCAGTAACAAAAACAATCTTAGTCAGCAAGGTCTCTTCTCAAGATTATTTGAGAAGGTTAAAAAGTGCTGTTTACAACAAGAGAACAACACAGTTCAACATAACTAGGAAATAAACAGACTCCCTATCTTCAGCCCTGTCCCATGACCTCTGGGCATAGAGTTTGACCTTCCCAAAGGCTTTCACTCCCTTCCATCTCCAGGGGAGGGAGTGAAGATGTCTCTGTTCACTCCAGAATATTCCTGCGCCCTGGTAGATGCCTTTAGTGGGACTGTGTTCTATTGTGGGCATGCACCTTTGTAAGTGATACCAGTACTTGTTAGGGATGAAGAAGCAACACTCTTATTGTGGAAAACTGTTGTTCTTTAACAAACATTCCATGTTCAGTCACCTTTGACAACAAGTTTTAATACCTTATTTTGGAGATGTAAAGTAGGATGTGTATGTCAAGAAACAAGCTCTATGCATTTGCAATACTTTATTACAAGGCTTAGTTAGAAACTACACAAAACAATGTGAGCCAAGTGCAGTTTTTTTGTATAGAATGGGACAGTTACACTGTTCTAGGATGCATATAAAACAAGAAGTGCCAAATATGAATGAACTGTCATTTTTACCACTAGAGACCTGGGTTGAAATTCCCACTAGGGGATATGTTTATAGATCTCATTTAAGCATATTGTAGTCCTGCCATTAGAAAGCTATCAAATGCAATTTGATGCACAGCATGTTACTTAAACGGTGGCCTGAAATTAACAGACTGAATTACTCTCTCCAGGAAGCCAAGGTTATTTATAAATTGGAATTCAGATAAGCAGAAGTGCTTTACTGAACTCACTACTATTATAACCTCAACCACAGCCTTCCATTCTCTAGTCCAGTCTGTTATTGTAACACTCATAGCACTGAGCCATTTAAAGTCGGAACACAATTGAAAGTAAGAAACTATGCTATATACTTATGAGAGACAGCACTTCTGGCATTTGGAAAATATCTTGTAAAAAGTTTAATTAAGAAAAACATCTTGGTATCTGTGAAGTTTAACACAATTAACTGCTTTAAACTCAGTTTTCTATTCTGTTTGCCAATTAAGCAAACTTATGTCAGTGAAATCACTGGTAAGAGTACTGGTTAACTCAGTGACACAATAATAACACGCTAAATAATGTGATTAAAGTTGTTAAAAGCTAAAATAAACACTTATAATTATCTCAAGAAAAACTGCGTAACACAAGTGAGAGCTCTATAAAGTGAAACTCTGCATCCATAATTTCAGACTTTCCTGCACAATAGATCATAGTTAAAGATCTGTTAACAGACCTCTGACTGCTGAGCTGGGCAGCTTGTGGTTTTCTTCTAAACCTATTGGCATAATGTAGATTTATGTGAGAGGTGCAAATTGGAAGTTGTCTGCTATTGGAGCCATTGGCAGAACAGAAATCATACTGTAGGGTTAGCAGCATGAAGTACATTGCTTTGAAATTACACAGCAGGGTTTCTGCTTGTTGCTGTAGTTGCCTTTAAGACCAAGACCTTATATCGTCTGGCCATGATTAAAATCAAAGTATAGTCTTCTTTGCTGGATGCCAGTAAACTGAGGTGAAAAACAGAAACAATCTGGATTCTTAATTATTTTAAAATGTAACAGAGACAAAATGCAAAGATGAAAGCATTTTTTACTAATCTATCCTAATTATTTTAAATAAAATGATTTCCTAAAGAGGCCCATATCATGAAATGGTTATTTTTCTTTGACTATGCAACATCTCTTCCCCATATAACATCTCGCATGACTGAGGGCAGGCACATATGTACAGACAGACTGCAAGACTTGATGTGCAGTTTAAGCACGTATAGAAGGCCCCTAGTTTTAGGCAAGGTTCAAGTTTTCTCCAAAATGTTAAGTCAACCTAGATACCATACACTGAATTTACGTAAAAATTAAATGAAGATGACTTATAGCCGCTTCAGTGTCCCACCAATGCAAACTATCCATTCTGGAAAGTTGTCTCTGGATTGTCATAGCATGGCTATATGCACTTTATGTCAGTATGGCCTTTCAAAGCTTAAGATGCTAAACTGAAATGGCTGCACCCCCCTGAGGAGCATGCATTCTGTCTAGCACATCAAGAATGAAAAAGAACAAAGGACTATTAAATTAGGACTTGTCTACACGGTGCATAAATCCGCATCACTGGTTTGTAAATTCTAGTCTGCACCAGCGTGTTGCACCCTAATTGGCCCACGCAGAACTTCTTGGTGTGCACTAAAAGTTCCCTAGTGCATATTAATGTAGCCCTGTTTGAGACAGGACTACATTAATGTGTACCAGGAAACTTTTAGTGCACACCATTAGGGACCACATAGGTCAGTTAGTGCGCAACAAACTAGCTTGGACCAAAATTTGTACTTCACTGGTTTGGACTAACACACCATGTAGACAAGCCCTTAGAAAACAAAGGAAGTGGGGGAGGGCAGCAGCCATCAGCACAAACACAAGGCTCTCCAGTGCAGAGGCTGCAGCATAAAGCCTGGGCACCACATAAACCCTGTTTTCGGGGGAGTCCCTTGTTAAAATATTGTGAGCACACTGCTATACTCACAGCAAAACAGGCTTTAAAGTGGTGTATGGTGTGCTGGCCAACTCTGTAATATTTAAAAACTAGACACTCCAGCAGGAGTGCCAGAACCTCCTCTGCCCCACCTCTGCCCTGCTTCTTTCCCTAGGGCCTCACCCCTGTTTACTCCTCTTCCCTCCTTCCCCTGTCACTCACGACTTTCCCCTCTCATGCCCTGCCCTGTGCCTAGGTTGGGAGAGACTTGCCTGCAGAGCTGCAGCTGCCCAACACAGGTAGCAGGCAGACCCAACTGAGTAAGGGTTGGTGCAGGTGATAAGCTGGTGCCTTCCCTCCTCCCCTGCCTGCAGTAACCGGACTTTGGGTGTCTGTTCCCATTTTCAACTGAACTTTCTGATTGAAAACCAGGCACCTGGCCACCCTGTCTGCCTGGGCTGACTGTCACTATCAGAGAGCTTCGGTCTCTTTGATGGCTTAGGACTCTTTATTGTCAGCTTGTTCAAAGTACTTGTTTTGGTGGCTTAATAGGCAAGATTCTGAAATTCCTCCTCATCAGCTCTTAAAGGTTTAAGTGGTACATAGGTCTTGTAAGTAGGCATATCCTCCACCTGGGGGAAATACTTTTACAAGACCTTCAATTTGGTACAACCAGGTTTATTTGAAAGACCAAAAATTTGCTCTTCAGAAAAATTTTCATGTACCTCAGGAATAAATCCTCTTTGGCTTAAATTAATTCCAGAGACAGAGAAATCATCCCAGAATTCCCTTAAATTTTATGGAAAAAAATTGTAATGAGTGACTCATGGAGATTCCAAGAAGCTCTGGAAAACGTCACTGCTTTTCATGGGCACACACGGCACTAACAATCCTCCTAAAGTGCTGTTCCCAGCATTGAAATCAGTATAAAATCTGGGATATATTATCTGAGATTTACTTGGTTGCTACAAAATTCTGGTCAGAATCTGGAGATGATCCTCTCAGCACATTACAAACCCCCAATACTATTAACTTGGTTCAGTGTAGTTTTGTTTACATTTTCTCCCCGTAATTTGAGTTGTTGCTGAATGATAAGAAGCATTGATGAAAAAATTTCAGTTGAATTTATCCTTGCAGAAAACCTCTCTCTACACATGCACAAGTAAAAAGCATTGAAATACAAAACATTTTATCAGTTTAATTTTAGATCTATTTCAAGTTCAGCTATTACCATTCATAAAACCAGAACATAAACAAATTCCACATAATGCAACAGATCACACTTTGGAACTACATTTAAGCAAAGTTATAACTTCTGTAAATGAAGCCTGCCAGTAGCTAGCCTTTCCATTTTTTTTATATAGAGAGGCAAAGATTCAGAGGCTATAATCCTTCTAGCGCCAATCTGGATAGCTCACAAAGACAACATTATTTTTTTCTTTTTGACAGAAAATGTCCAGCATTGCTACTACTGGTGCAGCTCCACCAGTAGTAACCTTAGGGAACTTTAGGGCACTGGCCACTACAGGGTTTTTAATCTCTATGTGGTCTCAACCAGCTTCAATCATTGCCATCATTGGAGGAGCTGCACCAGTGATAGCAAAAGTGAGAAACTGTAGGCCAGCAGGGAAGGAGAGAGATGTCAATCTTCCAATACAAAGAGGATGAGTGGAAAGGAAGATGAAATAATCTGCTAACAAGAAAAAGAACAAGAAAAACATACATAGGACCATTCTGCTTAGGCTGCACCAAGACTATCTTAAAGACTGAAGCTAAAATTCATCTTGCTTTCCTGTTCTTCTTCAGATCCCTTACTGGTTTCTCTCCCCTACAATAAAGGGGAGGCACCAAAAGTTTGAATTTAAGGGTCTACACAGCTCTCTCCCTGCCTACATCTCAGCCCTCCTTCCATCCTATACCTCCTTCTTGGGCCCTAACTCAGCCCATTCCTCTCTCCACTAATGCTTCCTTTCGCTTGCTTCTTCCCCTCTTGACTTTATGCTTTTTTCCATGCTGCTCGGACCAGACTCCTCCTTCACCTTCTCCACCTCCAAACCCACTTTTTTCTCCTATTCTTCCAATCTAGTGTCTTAGGACTGTTTAGTTAGTCTAGTTATATTCATCTTGTAGCCATAATATTGGCCCTGATTCTGCAAAGGGAACCACTTGGGCAAATTCTTATATCTTATCTAGTGTGTGCAGGGCATGGGGATTTGCTTTAAATTGTAAGCTCTTAGAGGCAAACACCTTGTCTAATTTTTATCTGTGAAGTGCCATTAAGGAAGGGTACATTTGTAAGTAATAGAGCCAAGATTTTTAAAAAATGATTATCAAAATTCAGGGTCTTAAATTCATATTTAGGTTCCTATATAAGCATAGTCTGATTTTCAGAAGTGCTGAGCTCTCATTTAAGTCCATCTAGTCTTGTATCCAGCCTCTGACAGTAGCCAGTACCATATACTTCAGAGGAAGGTGCAAAAATATCCAGGGTGGAAAATTATGGAGTAACCTGCTCAAAGAACAAATTTCTTCCTACTCCATCAATAGTTGGTTTATGTCTTAACATAAGAACAGCTGTACTGGGTCAGACCAAAGGTCCATCTAGCCCAGTATACTTTCTGCTGACAGTGGCCAATGCCAGGTGCCTCAGTGGGAGTGAACCTAACAGGTAATGATCAAATGATCTCTCTCCTACCATCCATCTCCATCCTCTGACAAACAGAGGCTAGGGACACCATTCCTTACCCATCCTGGCTAATAGCCATTTATGGATAATGGACTTAACCCTCCATGAATTTATCCAGTTCTCTTTAAATGCTTGTTATAAAGTCCCTAGCCTTACAACCTCCTCAGGCAAGGAGTTCCCACAAAGCCTGACTGTGTGCTGTGTGAAGAAGAACTCCTTTTATTTTTTTAAAACCTGCTGCCCATTATCATTGTGCCCTAGTTCTTGATTATAAGAAGTAAAGTAATAACTTTCCTTATCTACTTTCTCACATTAACCATAATTTTTATAACCTCTTCCCATATTCCACA